>NW_027114980.1:416718-428083 GCF_000696795.3 Halyomorpha halys
ACATATATATATATTTCTTGATTTGAATGGAAACTTATTAATATCACACAGATTAATATCACCTAGTCAGTCCAGTTCCCATAATACATGGTTTTATCGCCCACCAATTATTATCATCCACCCCATGATAAGATACCACAAAAGCATCAATCGAAATATTTCCTCTGTTAATCAAGCTATAGATTTCTTTTAGAAATTTGAAAATTTATCAAAGAATAAAATATTATATAACTGAAACAAAAATGTTAGAACGTATAAAAATCTCTTTTTATTACCAAATATGGGATAACACAGGAGTAAAAGATATTAATAAACTCCTTTTCATCTATCAATGATATACATAAATCGATACCAATATTTTAATACATAAGAAAATGAGATTGCCATTCTTGTTTTTAGAGTTGAAAAATCACACTCAAACTATCACTCCATCCAGGAGGAGTGAGACGGCCACTCTACTGGTGGTGGTGGATAAGTCAGATTCAGGCTGCAGAGCGGGAACCCATTTCCTAGGCCAATGCGTGTACCAAATATCTACTTTTAGAGAAAAATCTAGTCATTTGTATAGTATTTAACAAAAATAACGAGCAGGAAACCCTCGCTTTTCAATTTCAACATAGAAGAAGAATTTTCTTGAAAGTCATTAGGCACACTATATCACACGACGTCTCAGAAAAACTGATACTTTTTTAAGATCTTTAAAAAACTTAAAATAACGTGTTCGAAGTACCTGTGGTGTACCAAAAGAATTGGTTCTATATCCAGTATCGTTTTCAATTTACACAGGAGAGATAGTGGGTAGAAAGAGTAAATCCGATGCTACGAACAACTAGCTATATGGTTGGACTCATCATTTAGTCAGCTACCAATGCCTGGAGCCAATAATTGATCTTTCCAAATATTCAATCTAACATTGGAGCGAACGTTCATAGCATCGTGTAGCAGCGGTGTAACGGTCGTTGCAAGCAGTGTCGTTATCTAATTTAGCAGCCTAAGACAATCCGAGCATTGTTTAATGTGAAAACCGCGAGTTAGAGAATTGTGTAAGATGCAAGTTAACCTGACCAAGACAGACTGCGTAGTGTTTTCCTTCCAACAGAAATCGACGTGATTCCAAAATCTTTCCAGAAACCGGGTTTCGCCGTTTTGAGGTGCTCTAAGCCACTTTAAGGTTCAAAATCATACAGGCTCCTTCAACAATCCTAATGAACCTTTTTAATTTTAGGTCTTGCGTTTCAATAAACGTAGAAACCAAAAAAGATACCAGATATTTATTATAAAATTAATTATTATAATTATTATAAAATAATTAATGATGTGCAGGTAGTTGACCGTAGATTAATCATTGGAGAAGATGAACGGGGGATGCAGTCAGTAAAAATAACATAAATAAACAAAAAGTTCTTTATTCATGCCGACGTTTTGACCTGAGTCATCATCAGGGAGCTTGTAGGAACAAGGTATCTGATGAAGACCTGAAACTCAGGTCAAAACGTAGGCAAGAATAAATAATTTTTTGTCTATTTATGTTATTTTTACTGACCGCACCCCCCGACCATCTTCTCCAATTACTAAAATAATTAATACATGATGATTTTTAGTGCATGTTATACGGAAGCATACAATGCGTAAGATAGTTTCAATATGATTGATTATACTTTTTTAAAAAGCTACTTGTACAATAGTGGTGATGAATATCGAGATGATATCTCAGATTGAACTTTGACTCTTTCTTTCGACTGATATCTCTTATCAGATTGATCACAGAAAGATTTAACACACCGACTTCTCTACCCACAAGCATAAGGTCTCATTCCTCCCTACTCAATTAAGGATCTGTAAATTCCATTATTTATTTATAGTTTTTTTATCATAAATATTTCTCATAGCTCCATGTAAGCTCTTCGAGGAGTGATTACTTTTATTATTTTATCCCTTAGTTTTAAGCATAATCCTTAGATATTAGAATTAATAAGGACTTTGGGTATGTCCTATTTTCATTGGGGTGGCTCCGGACAGTTCCATACTGATCCGTGGTACCTTCCTTCAAGTCCTTAACTGTACCTATTACTGGAAGGACTGGAACAGATGTACCATACTAGAGAAATAACCTCTCAAACTGATACAATCTTTTATCCCTGCTTTGAAAAAATATCTTTGATATTTAAAGTCTACGAAATATTGAAATAAATTCCTAAAAACCACTATAGTAACATAGCCTATTCACAAGTTGTAAGAATAAGAAGTAACTTCAACATCGTTTAATATACAACCAGAATAAAATACTGAACGACAATATACATCCAAATATCTTCCATTATTCTGTATTTATAACCTTCCAATACATAATTTTCATACATTATTCGATAAAGGTTTCATT
The DNA here is from genome assembly GCF_000696795.3 of Halyomorpha halys. Lineage (NCBI taxonomy): Eukaryota > Metazoa > Arthropoda > Insecta > Hemiptera > Pentatomidae > Halyomorpha > Halyomorpha halys. Next base: position 419,099 of record NW_027114980.1, read on the forward strand.
TCAAGCTATGATTCATTCTAACGTCATATTAGAATTGGTGTCCGAAAAACGATAACAAATTGCGTGGGCTCTTGCATAGATCCTTTTATCTTGAAGCCCTACAATGGGAGGTACCCATAAACCATAATTATAAAATTATCCAAGAAATAAAGTCTACCAGAATGATCAGATAGCTTTATTCAATATTAACTATGCTTAATACTAACATAACACGTGGAAAGATAATATTAGCAATGGAATCGATATTTTTCAAGTTCGCTTATGATGCATTATTACAAAAAATAGGGAAATGTTAATTGTTCATTACTTTATACGTATTACTGACTTTAATCTTTGCCTTGATCTCTCCAACTCTTGAAAGTAATCTGGTTTTTAAATAACAAAGAAAAAAAAACATAAATATATTTTTTTAATTTTATAGACACTGAACTAAAATTTGATATAAATATACTTGTTGATTTGGAGAGAATAGAAAAAATAAAAATTTAGTAAATGAAAAAGCTGCTCTAAAGATGACTATGTTCTAAAAATATGCTGAATAATGAAGATCTAATTAGATGCCACAATTTCAAAGGAAAAGGTAGAAAAAAGGTTAAAGAACTGAGGTTAAAGAATCTTATTACTTATATCATAAATTCCAAGTAAAACAATAATCAATTGATAATGTCAGTCATTTATTTCAAACCTCCCATCGACGCTTTGTGCACTTCTTGCCAATCTCAAATCTAGGTTTTGATGACTGAGCCACAGCTAAATTTTCTTAAAGCCAGACTCATCGAATCCTTTCATTCTAAAATCCTACAAATATTCCTCAATGTTCCATTGCATTACAAACAAACTTTACACCATAATTTCAATCGACGATATTTCATCCTGATTTTTCCAAAGCACGATCCCCATCCAGTATCAAACATCCCTATATTTTTTTTGTTCGAAGCGGGCAAACGGCAGTAGCCACGAGAACTTTATTAAATTGCTGTATGAGTTCTAGCAATAGCCAGATTCTTCGCTCAAGGGGGTAAGCGTATGTGGCTTAAGTGCTCTCACTCTGTCTCCACTTGCTTTCAATTCTAGTGACATGGGTTGGAAAAAAGCGCTGGGACATCTTGGAGCCCTGTTTTGCGCTACACGCGAGGGTGAAAAGCTTGGTTTGGAGTTTCCAAACCTGAATTATATATAAGTGTAAATGTGTGTTAGAAGTAGTTATTTTATTGTTACTTAAATTTAAATATTTTTATCTTGTATATAAATATTTAATCAGTTTTTATTATATCGATTTTTTATTTAAAGATATCATATTTGCAAGTTTTTTTTAATTTGTTAACATTATCATTATAGATTTGTAGAAATTGATAGATTTCTCACATTTTTTTTTGGCTAAAATTTCTTTGGTCTACGGGTATTCAAACTTTAAATCCGACTTAGTGTGTGTGTCATTATTACCAGACTTGTAAAATTGGAGTTTCCAGAGCTTGAGATCTTCACAAAATTAAAGTTACATTTATTCCTTAACATGTTTAAATTAATGATCTAATCGAATTGAATGTGATCAAAAGAAGGTAGGAATGAAAATCAGTGTACACACCTAAAACATGGTCTTATTTTTCTCAAATATGTTACTAAAACTTCAGTTTGTACAAAAATTATTTTTAGTCTGACGGTATTATAAAGATATAGTCTTTAACTAAGTACAGAGCCTTGAGACTTCTCCTCTTCTCTCTGAAATGAATTTTTTTTTAAGTGAAGCCAATAAGAGGTGAAATGGCTACGCCCTCAATGGTCAGGTTTACGTCCAAGTAAATAGGATTATCCAGGACTGAAATATCAACATAGACAAAAGGCAGCAGGTAGTTAGTTTCCAATCTTCAGCCACACCCGCAGTATTTATGAGCCCAGGCTTTTTCGCTTCACTTTTCGGCGCAGCTTACTATTCTTCATTAAATTCCTTCCTTCAAGACTAAAATACCTATGTGTGTAAAACGTATTAAGAAGTTCTTAAAAGTCTTTGTTTATTATTAAGTAACTGCATAAACATATAAGATTGGTACAACTATGGAAAAAATCCTCGAAGATGGAAAAAAGAAACTATTGTTTTATCTAAGAAAATGAAGCTTTTATAACAATTTACCAACTACCATCATGTTTGGAGAAAGGTTAAAGCTTTTCCTGACTGTTAACGCCATAATATAATTACCTTGTAAATAATTGTAAATAGCATTTGAGTTTTATTAGTGTTTAATTTAGTTACATATATTTTTTATTTGTATTGTTTTATTTAGATTTAGTTATTTGAAAAGAAAAAAATATGTAATTATATTTGTTTGTAATCATGAGTAATAGAGACAGTTCCTAAGAGCTGATGATTGTTGCTAAAGCGTCACCTAGCAACGGAGCGACCATCTTAGTTTTTTATGGAGTTCCGACTAATTAGTGGCCGTGGTAGCGTCATTAGCAGCCCTGTCTGGTGGCTTTAACACTGACATTGATAGTCATTTCCTTTCTTTCCAGCTCAGCTTCCCATTCAGTTACAGCTTGTTGTAGATTCTCTTTATTATCTGCTATAAGGACAATGTCATTCTCAAATACCATTACCTGGGCCAGTATTGTCCTCATGTTCGATTGGCTAATAGTAGTGCAGGCTGTCCTTTGTTTGCACATTTTCAGTATTTCATCTATATAAATGATGAACAGGAGGGGGCTCAAACTATCTGCTTGCTTTACTCCTTTCTCAATTGCTGAAGGTATCGGACTCTCCTCCATTAATCCTTACTATTCCCTTGGAATCGTGGTAGGTCGACTTTATGGCTTCTATCAGCACTCACTTTCATGTGGTTGTTTTATGAATTTACATTTAATATGTAAATTTACATTTAATGAGATTGTAATGTTTTCTTACAACAGTTTGTTTCTGTTGGTTCTCGTTTTGTTGCTGCCAATAACAGCATTATTCATTATACTAACTATTTCTTGAAGTAGTTATGATTCTCCTTTAAGCTCCTTACTCAGATATCTCGATGTATTATACTAATTTTCCAGCACTACATATATATAGAGACAGCAGTAGTTAGTGTTTTAATCTTAAATATCTTTTCTACTGCGATTACTTTGTCCGTTTTATTTGTATACATTTTGACTTCTTTACTAACCCTACTTTTAGGGTTGTTAAAAATCAGTGTTTCGATTATTTTATTTAGATTTTTATTTATAGCTTTCTTTTCCCAATGTTGTTCGGGTCGTCTGTTTGAAGTCTAAATCATCTTATTAGGTTCTTGTGAGTAAAACCAATTGAGTTCTCACTAAGTAACCACAGTTTATGGTGTAGTAAAAGCTTCAGTATAGATTAAATTTGTTTTTGCCTGGTGTGCTCCATTTAATCAAAGCAGCGATATGTATAATTTAGAGAATAGTTCCACCATATTTGTCATTTCCTCCTATTCTCACATTCTCCTTATTATTATAACCAAACGTCTTAGATATTTAAAAAAGTCAAATAAAAGTATGGACATTTACGTATCATTCAAATATAAGTTGATAATTATGGTTTAAAGGTTAATACCAAGTACATATGTCATGAAAAACGAAAAAGTTTGTTTTTATCTCCTATTTTTAACTATACTTACATCAGTATATTTTAGAGTAAAGTAAAATAAATAATACCTTAGTATGCCTTAATAACTTAGTATTTTTTACATTCAATGAAACTGTTGCAGTCAAATTTAGACCTTTTGTGTTTTGTTTGGACAGAAGTCAACTCCATAAATTGTTAAGCCGTATTCAAATGCTAGGATGAAAATTTATTCTGGCACAAGTTCTAAGCAATGTCATCTTGAATATAGAGAATTGGCTTCCATTAAATTTTACTAAAAAGGTCTTTAGATAGAGTTGCTATCTATTGTTCGTATTTCGCCAATACGATTATAGAAATTATAGGATTATGATAAAAAAAAAAAAATTTAAGCACAGAAAACAAGAAATATTCACCCCCAGAATTTTATTTCAAAATCAAATTGTAATCTAATATAGTAATCAAACTGTAATGTTTTTTTACTAAAATGGAAAAATATCTTCATTAAATGAATGTTTTTTCAAGAAATTTTCGATTATCATTTATTTCAAGCAGGGAAACTGTTTGGAACGTTGTAAAAATGACCAACAGATAAGTTTACATTGTGTGACCTCTGATCCCCCAGTAAGTTTATCCAACCTTGTATATACATTCGTAATTTATGCATAGGAATTCTGAATAAGAGAATTCAGAGCCAGAGTTGACGCGGAATACATTGCTACACTGTTTCATGTATTCAAATTGAGTTGTTAGGGAACCTTAGAAGATTTCGTTAACATAATTAAAAACAAATCTTTTGGAATCAGAGGCAAAGAGTGTTTGGACCTCCCACCGAAATTTGAATCAAGCTAATAAATTTTATTTATTTATTTTTATTAACGATCAGTGAAATGTTCATCATTTTATCAAAATTATGTCCAGATACAGATAAATAAAACCTAGAGAAAAAAAACCAGAGTGATACCTTTTTACTTTTATTTACATACATATGAAATACAGGAAGTATTTTGGATGATTTAGAATCTGAATTTTCAAAGGAAATACATGTTTTAAGGATTTATGAGTCCAAATAACCACAGCCTCGCAAAACTACCTGTTGGATGTAACGTCGGCAAACCTGTTGTCAGGCTATTTCAACAATTCGAACAGTTTAACGAAACAACTTTAATATTTAAGGTAGGTTATGCATAATTTGTTGATTAATCTCATTATATCAATGTAAAATCAAATAGTCTTTAATATCAGATAGGTTTAAATTAATATACTCTGAAAGAACTAAACTACCTAATTTTTAAAACAGATCCCCATAGAATGAAATTAATTTTGTTTATTTGAAATAATTAATACTAATAAAAACGAATAAATTAAAACTAAAAAAAAAAATCGAAAAATAACTTGGGGAGGAAAATTTTTTTCGGACTGATATAAAATTCTGTAGATACGAGTAGTAATATATCTGTACCTCGGAGGGATACAACACTATGTCCATTTTTTTCCATATTGACTTTATTACAGAGTTAAAATCAGCTTTTCTCATATTTCTTAGAGGAATAGAGCACTATGTCCAAAACCAGTTAGAACCGGATATAGCATGTTTTAAAACAACACCAAGTCCACTTTCATTTAGAGGGATAGAACACCATGTGGTGTTTTATCCTTCTGAAGCATGTGAATTATTACTGGACATAGTGTTGTATCCCTCCGAGGTACAGATACATGTACAATATACAATTGGAGAGCCAAAGATTTTGGATAGTTAATACACAATGTCGCAGAAAGTAATAGAAAGTGGAAAAAACATATGGTAATTTATTGTTTTAAATTAATACGTTTTACCATCTATAATTTTTACTTTAACGTACTTTGTGGAAATATCACATCTTTACTATAGTTCATATGATATCATTGGTAGTTTTCACATTTTGAATAATATTTAAACTGTTGTTTTGATATTGTTAAGGATTAATTTCTACTCGAATTAGGATAGCAAGTGAAGTTGTGAGATGTGCAGAGTGATATGTGATATTTTTTTTTAAATTTTAATTTTCATAATCTACCATTGCACTTTATCTATACATGACTAATAATTTTCCAACTCAATTGGAAAATATTTAAGTTACTATGGATTGTTCGATGAAGCATTAATATTAAAGTGAACTATTTTCAAATTTTAACAATCATTTAAGATTGACAATGTCTAATAATATTAAAAAGACGGGATATAACGAAATAAAAAAAAATTAAATTCGTCGAAAATAAGAATAAATCATGCCCTATTAACTGCGCAGATACAAAACAATGCTTGGGAAACCCTTTTATAAATCTTAACGACTAACAATAAGGGAGTACTAACGTACTGAATATTAACGTGATTTCAAAAAAAGGAAGGTCATACTGAAAAGCATTAAGTCCCAGTTCATTTTTGTCTTTAGTTTCAGTCAGTTTTAATAAATGTCATACTGGGTAGTTTTATGGATAAAATACTTACTGAATTTACATGCTCTTTCAACTGCACACATCACTACTTAAATTCAATCGATGTTATAATGTACATCTATTTTTTAAGATATTAATAAATATACTCAGATGCTGATTAACTGTGAAGGGCTTTCGATTTTAAAATTAAATAATAATAAATAAAAATATATATAATGGAAAAATAAAAAAAAAATAAAAATTTGAAATTGTTGATCTTGGAAGAAAAATGATTAGCATTAAAATCCAGGAAAATACTTAAATGCTAGGTTTTTTACTACATACATATATAATTAACCATATGACAAAATGTAATTAAAAAATTGTCACAATTTTTTTTATTAATTATTACTCATATTTTTTTATCTCTCTTTCTAACGCTATCCATATATAAAATTAATCTAATATACGACGTTAAGATCGATAAGATGTACATTCCTACAGAGTGTACCTGGCTGGGAGCTGATCTGCCTGGAAGGCCGGCATTCTCTCGGCAACTGGAGTTGTGGTCTCCCCCACCGAGGCTCTTCAATCGATCTTGTCAGCCTTCCCGCCAAAATCCTATCAAATTTCGCGCCCTGTTGCAACAGGATTATCTCATTATCAGCTGTCAGCACACTGACAACTTACATCGCGGCATCTAAAACATAGACAGAAACATTTTAGACAGAATATCGGGTTCTTTCGTAATAGTGACAACAAATAAGAGAAAGACGTAAACCCAAAATATACAAAAAAATTAAATTAAATGAATAATCTATTACCACGAAACCTTTCATTTTAATATTTCTTTAACTGTCATGTCAGCCTGGTGAGCCATACATGATTATTACGTGACAGCAGACCGTGGTTAAGGGGGTGGCAAGATGGACCCCCACCAATAGTGCAAGTACAAAGAGGGCACAAAATTAATTATGAAACCATTTTCATTTTCAAAATTAACCATTTTATGAATGTTTACGGAAATTCTAAAAAATTGTTCACAATTCCCTGTTATTGGAAGACAGACCTTTTAAACTCGCCATGGCGCAGAAGAACCTTCTTACGGTCCTGTGTTACAGTTTTATTTAGTTTTAACAATTCACAATGGTAGGTAATAGTCTTGTGCCCAAGACAACCCTATCTTTTTACAATATTATAATTAGTTAAAAAATATACCGCACCCTTGGCGAGTTTGAAAGATCTGCGCCAAGAAACACCGGGGGATCCGAATATTTTTTAGAATATTAGTAAAATTGCTTACTATTTTAATATAAGAACACTGTTATCATTAAAAAAAAAAAAAAAAGCTATACCTCAATTTGAAAAGAGTTAATTTTCAAATTAATAAAACATTAATGTTGATTAATAAAATAAATAACTGAATTATTTAATGAAAATATAATTTGCGAAAGAAGAAGAAAAGAAAGTGTAATAAAAAAAATAGATAAATATATTTTATAACTGTGCTGCAATAGCCTGTCCTTTTGCTGGATTTCCCACGTTGTAAGCCACGGCGCCTTTAACTCAGAATGAAACGAGGAAACTTTAATATTCACTAAAATCCGTTTTACTCTAGACAGACTAGTGATAGGTTAGTTTCCTTCTTTTTTCAACATTTCATTTGATTCACAAGTTCAGGCAAATGTAAAAAATAAAATAAACAAAAGTTTCAATAAAACAATTATGTTTAACTTACTTGAGACACAGCATTCCAAAACCATTCAAGTAGACTTTCCAGTTTTTTATATTTTCCTTTTCTATAACAGTTTATATATTATATTTTCATAAGGTGAAAGGATTCGGACACTCGAATGGTTTGTAGTTTTCTGTTCACTGTCCATAAGAATAAAAAGTGCCTATTAAAAAAAAAAAAAAAAAGAAAAATCAGAAGGAGATTAAAATTCAGTCTAATTGTAAGAAGCACTCCATGGTTTTTTCTACAAAACAGAAGTTCACCATAAATATCATTTGAAGGGCACATAGGAGAAGTGAGGTATGTTATATTTTACTAAATGTCCAGCAAAATAAATTTTACTATAGATATACATATTATTTACACTTGAAGATTATAATTCAAAAAAGCAATTTTGAGCCATTCATAACCATCGTACCCGCCACACAAAAATCTATTTTGAGCCAAAGAAAATTAGAAATAAGGTAAGGACTTGCGAAACCCCGAGTTTCCTAACTCTAGAGCTCAAGTTCGTATCGTGAAGGCTGTAGACAATAATTTAATTTCTGTTATTTATCACCCGTGAGTTAGCTGTGATATAGGCAAATCTCTTCTGGACGCCCAGTCCCAAAAAATTGGGGTGAAGAATGAGAGATTTGCTTTTTTTTCCGAACCGTGACGAAGGAAATTAACACTAATATTTGTATTCTATTCAAATATAAAAAAATTCATTTAAAACGTTTTGTACTTTCATTTAATTATGTGCAGTAACTCATCACATGGTATTTTGAATATGCACAGTGAGTTATTCTGAATATGTGAATAAAACAGTTACAATTTGTCTTTTGTTTAGTAATCATGAAAACCAAACCAAATTATGCTATTTTCCCTACTTTTATAAATCAAGACTACAATTGACAGGTGAAAACTAAGAAAATTGCAATCGTTCAGATATCATAGTAAAGATAAATTTAGATTTTTTGTACGAAAAAAAATCAAATCGGATGATGTATATTATTTGTTTATTTCAGACAACAAAATTTTTACGAGAGAAGATGGTTGGGGGGTGCGGTCATCAAAAAACACAAATATACAAAAGATTATCCATTTGTTCCGAAGTTTCAACTTGATTTTCAGGTCTTCAGGGCTATAAAAACAAAAAGGGATAACAATCATCATTCATAGACAAATAAATAATATACTAACAAATTTAGAAATATAAATAACAATGAATAGAAATATATAAACTAGTTGATTAATAAATATGGAATTAGACAGTAGTTGATTGATA
>NW_027114980.1:428498-431379 GCF_000696795.3 Halyomorpha halys
GAAAATAAATAGTTGTAAACTATTTTTGTTTCTCCTTTGACCGCAACCCTGACCATCTTCCTATATGTCAATTGTTACGGTCAACTATATATACATGTATAAATAAATATAGGTTAATACACACTTTGAAGACATAAATCGATCTTTTGGAGAAATTCGCTAGTCAAGAAGCGAAGTCATGAAAATATTGTAAAAATATATATGAATAATAAAATTAAATTAAAACCCGGTTCTGACTGACAACTATTATACCTTTAATGGTTTTTGTATGTGGAAATAATTATTGGAATGAACTATGTTATTATGTTTACGAAAATAAAGTAATAAACTTCTTCCGCTTTTATTATTGGTTTTATTTTCTCTTCAATTACTTTTTCTTTATATATTCTGGTCCCCTAGAACTTTTAAACGTTCATACCTCATGTACCCATATGTCACCGAAATAACCTTTATAATTGTCGATTAGTGGAATTCAGATTGTTTCAGAAACTTTGTTCTTAATCTAGGGTTACAGATTCGATATTAATTGAACACGATCTTGTTCAAATTATTTATAATAACAAAATTGCTAGAAAAAATCTAACTTTTTTCTGATAAGCAAGGTTAATGTTATACTAATGAGTAAATATTATTTTACCATTGTATTTTCCCCTCTAAACATAAACATTAATAATTATATATCTTATCGATTATCATATTCCACCGTATCATAAACTGTCTTCCGGCTTTCCTCGAATTGTTTTCAAAATTATGATAAGAGGAAAAAAGAATAAACAATCACTGGGAGTGGCCCAGTAATCTGACATGTTTAAACACTGAAGAGTTCTTGTACAGTGGCCCCTCAATAACAATAGCAAACTGAGTTAATCAAAAATTGTAGTAAACATTTCATCCATGAAGTAAGTCGTATTTGAGTATTATTAGTTAACCGAGTGGTTATAAAAGCCATAAATGCTAAAATAGCAGAAAATGATTTATTAGTAACAAACATTTCGCTCCACTTTACATGACTTCATTAGAACTGACTTGTCCCATTCTGAAACTACCAAGATTCGAACCTGATGAGGCCCTGCAAAGTTGGGCAAAACGTTCGTCACTAAAAAATAGTTTTTTCTGCTTTTTTTTCTTTGCTTGTTTTACCACTTTTTCAGAGTAAAAGTGAATAGTAAAAATATTAGAGCAGAAATCCGCCGCGGCTTATGAGTATGATTTAGCCGCTATATTGAAATCCAACGAGAGAGACACACTGAAAGAAGGAGCAAAAAAATGTGCCAAGCTGATGGAAGGATGGTGAGAAAGAAACTGAGGATGACCGTGTTTAAAATCCTGGCCATTATCCTTAGAAGTAGCTTTGATAGTTGCCACCATTTTACCATGTACATTCAAGAGATAAGTATTAGATGGAGGTGGAAACCAACCTTGAAGACATTTCAAATAGACGACTCAAATATACCAATTTGAGATGCAGAGTGATGACTTGACGACGACTCCTTTGAGGCCTCAGATACCTGTTTAGTGGTGGATTTTCTTAGCCACAGAGAATTAGGCTGGAATTGGAATTCTTTTGCATCTCTGTAGAAGAGTTGTCAGACGATTAACTATGAGTAAACACTTGATAAATGGAACCAATAGGGGTTGTCCCCAAAAGGAGCTCTCCGAAGAAAATAGTTTCCCACTGTTGTTTCACGATTTGGGTCGTGGCGGATTACAAGACCTTCCTAAACTACTACTACTAGACTAAAAATACTAAAGAACTGCTTTAAAAGATTCATTTTCGGTATTCCTCCGCGTTCCCATAATCCCTATCACATTACTATTCCGAGAAAAGCTAGCTCTTTACCAGTATCCGGAGACATCACCTCCTTAGCACAGTTATATTTTAAACCCTAATAACTAAAAAACATTCCTACATAATTGAACTCCATACCCTACGTTTATCCATTCACCTATTAAACTCAAGATCTCAACCAACCGAAATCTATAACCCTACCTACAGAACTGCCTTCTATGAAAAATCATTTACTGTCCGAGCTACCCCATTTTGGAATTCCTTACCTATATCCATCCCTAAAGCTTCCTTCTTAACCTCATTAAAATATCAACTATAAATCCATCTCCTAGACTATTGAACTTCCGTGAACTTATGAATGATAGGAAACATTATAAGCATAGATAAATAGAGTATTTTTGTTCAAATTTTATTTTATTTAAATATTTTTATAGACCCATTTAATTAGGTTCAAAAGTTAATGAAGCCAGACAAAAGCTGCTAAAACTGTACCTAATTGTTATTCTTAGGGAACCAAGTGCCCCAGAATAAAGATTGATTTTGATTGATCATTCATTCATTCCTGCATACACGTGAAATTGAAAGCTGTAGATTGAACATCATTGCTATAAACTCACAGAACAAAAAATAAACCAGATTTACTAACCTTCGATCTTAAAATGAATCAATGTTGTTTACAATAAAACATTAACATTTTTGAATTACAGACGTAAACTAATTCAACGTTTATTGATTTTTTTTTTAATTCAATTGTTGTAACGTAATAATTCGTTAGTTGATATATATTCAAACACTCAAGTAACATTATTCCAAGGATAGTTTTAGTAGTTTAGATTAATATTAGATGTAATTTGTCTAAAAAGTCCATATAACATTTATAAATTGAAATAAAACAGTTTGTAATAATTAATTTTTGTTTAAAAAACACTACATCCTATCCCAAGCACCTGATCCTAAATCTAAATGGAAAATCCTCAAGAACCTCTCCGTTATCATTCCTAAATCCTGTCCATACTACCCAGTTGATCCAGACGAGCTTAATACTTTCTTTGTTGCTCCTCCTCCTTCAACAACCTCATGCGAATTTTCATC
>NW_027114980.1:432939-469867 GCF_000696795.3 Halyomorpha halys
TTGTAATCAAATAAATAGGCAGTTATTGATTAACATTATAAACAGTAGTAAAGCCAATATACCAATGTAATTTCATTCTACTATCTGAAAATTTGTAAACGCTCGCCAGATAAAAATCTCACTATATGAACCATGTAATTATTCTTAGGGGACATATGTCTCAGAATAAAGTTATTTTTTTCATTTCATTTCATTTACATCATAATTTTCTACGTGCATTAATTATCGTTTCTGTTGTTAATTGATTTAATCTGTTATTTGATTCAATCCGAAGTTAATTGATTATTAGCCTTTGCTTGCGTCTTTTAAAACCCTTAAATACGAATTTATGTAAAATAAAAACTCACATCTCCAATTTTCTTCATGAGAAAATCCATATATTCTTCATAGAAACTATACATTATTAAACATTTTTTAAGTGAACTCTCAAAGAACAATTAAAAATTTTCATCAAGTCCTTGTTCATCGGAAAAGATTAAAATAATGTTCAAACACTTCATAGTTTGCTCTTATGTACTGTAGTACTTCATAAAGTATTTTCATATACAAATCATATTAACACCTACATCTTAATTTTAGTTGATAATTAATTAAATCGTGAGGAAATTAGTTGAGCTAGTTAGGTCAAGTTGGCTGATTCAAGATTTACAAACTCATCAGAATAACTTTAAATGTGGTCCTTAAAGTTTTACAGAAATAGAAACTTGGTACTCAAAAGGATTGATCCTTGGCCTTAAAGTAAGAACTCGCTCATAGCTAAGGAAACATCTTTCAAGATATATCAAACAACTTTTGTTTTTTACGATGAAAAAAGCATTACTTTATTAGAATAACGTATATTATAAACTTCCTTGCTCATAAAGAAAAAATGAAGCAGAGCTCCATTACTTAGAGTTAGACTTGAAAAGTGACTTAATGGACCATCTATAAGATAGTTATAAAGCGCTTATAATGCATCCCCTCCTCTCCTTTGACCTTGAAAAAAAAAGAGGCTTCCCATTACCTCTGTTTATAATGGTCCAATTTCGATAGTTATTGTTTTTTGTTCATCATCTTTAAAAGCTCAAAACGTTCCTCTGGGCAAAGCAAAATTTTAACTGAAATTCAAAAAGAATTATATCAGATATCCCAAAAACCGCCAAAACCGCGGAGGAGGAACAAATTATAATTAGGTTATAAATAGGATATAGAATGCACTCTCGGAGAACCTTCAATGCAGTACAATAATCTATTATGTCTGGTTAAAATGCGTCGAAAAGAAAAAAAAAATGTTAATAAGTAATAATAAATAATAGTAAAAATAAATAATCATCGAGTTGCGGTTCAAATTTCTCTACGATTTATGAATTTACATGCACACATCTGAAGAAGAAAATGAGATTTAAATAAATGCGAATAGAAAATTAGTTGAAATCATACTTTTTGAATTATAATCGGTTTATTTGGATAATGAAAAAATAGATTCATGATAAAAATAAAAGTACTCCATAAATTTCATCTAAAAATGAAACATCATTGGTCATTCCACATTTACTAATAAATTCCTACTAAAATAAACCCTTTTGAGAGACCCAATCTTACTAGTGCTTCTTCTTCCAATCATGGTTAGATCGCAATATGGCTTCTCTTCACAGTCATTCAGAACTCACTCTCAAGAAACTACCCCATTAGTTTTCAAGCTTTTATTTCTAGTCGATTTAAATTATTATATCAAAGTAAATAGAAACATTTCTTTTGGAATAATGATATTATTTTTTTCGCAATCACGGGTTGAAAGCAGAGGTAGGAAACAAGTCCAACCACCTGCAGAATCAATATCAGTATTTTCATACATTTGAAAATATCTAGATCATTTACTCAATAAACAATTTCTTTAAAAACTGGAAATGATTGTTTTGTTTGTGTACACATTTGATTTCCTTAATGTCAGTTCTTTTCTTGTCCTTAATATCTTTTTGAAATTAGAAAACTGGTTTATACGAAAAACTTGGCATACATGACCTTGAAAGAAACCTAATTCTCTAATACCATATCTTGAAACAAGTCGACACTCTGGTATTTTTTCCAAATTATAGATAAACAAATTTGACCATCCTCATTGAACGCTCCTGTGAAAAATTGCCAATTGTCATTTTTGAGGGCAATGAGAAGGAGATTCCGGAAATAGATAGGCAAATTCGGAACACCAGCAGTAACTGTTAAAAATAAGCAATAAATTCAGACAACAGAGTTGAAGAACTGTCAGTGGATTCCCGCCCGCTTTCACACTTCAGCCGGCTGGTAATATAGAGCTACGGAGACAGCATACTTATGGGAAAACTTTTCGGATGAACACAAGATTTTAATTCAGTCATGTCTGTATGGTTCAGTAAATAAAAAAAAAGTAAATACTTTATGGGCCGGACCATGTGGTGGAAGTTATAAAATTTTCATGATCAGTAATTGACCCTATTATTGACAGGAACGTCTAATTTGCTCCTTCAGAAAAGTTAGTTTAATTATGATTGTAGACATGATAAATCACTTATGATAATCGGATTCCTTCTAGATCTAAGAATCTACTGTTTTTCTTTAAATGTTCCCGATTTTTAAATAGCTATGGGCTGAAAGAGACGTGTGTCCATTCAGCTTAGAGCCTAAGCGAACTATTAGAATTAGATAGTTGTAAGGTGGTGTTGGCCACACGGAGTGTCCATGGCGGTCTTGACTTATTCCCCTTCACATGGATGTTAAGGTGCTGTAATTTCGTAACTATTTCCCGGCAAGCATTTTCGACGTACTTGCGTGCTCGTATAGAATTGAATACTATAAATAGTAATATCATCCAGGAAAGCATTGATGGTTGATAATTGTTTCCCACTGTTAACACCGTGTAAATGGAAAGGACGAGAGAAAATAATGCTAACTACTTCTTGTGGTAAACCATGTATGACTCCATATCTTGCAGATTTATCTACATCAATGGTTTGGTTGTTTACAAATGACTCAATGATGCTATAGATTAGTTCTATACATTCGAATTCAGCGAGTTTATGGACATAGAATGCTGTAAGACACAGAGTAAAATCCCTTCGTGTAATATACAGAGATCATAGCAGTTGCACTGGTTTTTTTGAGGTCTCTGCTCACCTCTGTCTGCATTTCCATGAGGTGAGATTCCCTGCTAAGGTGTACTTGGAATGCGTTCTATTCATAAGGAATTATTCAATTTTCTCACAATAAATTTGTAGAGAGCTAGGGATAATATTCTAGAAGGTTTTGAAGAAGTAGCTATGATAGCTGCTTAATGGGCCAGAAGTGTTTCTCTTTATTACCTGCCTAGTTGGTTTTATAAGCGGAAACATTATTGTTTCAATTTGTCGGGAAAGTATCTCGTTTGCAAGCACCAGTTTTAAAGGTTTTTGAGATGCGTTATAGTAACCTTTTTGAGGAGTTGCTTCAGAAGGATTATTTAGACTTCTTCATTTCTGGGGGAGCGCATTTGTCATGACCTTCAGCAGATTAGAACAAACAAACATACTTGGCCATATGTGGTGTTTCAATTCCGATAGTACGGACTGTTATCACAGTTTTAATGATGATGATCAACTATAGAATGCATAGTAGGTGTAGTGGGATGGGGCTTTGATTAATAAAATTTACACTTTTTTGATAATGGTAATGCTGCATAATTATATACATATACATTTATGTATGATAATAAATAATGCAACAACTTAACCTCTCCGTAAATATCCCATTTAAAGCAGTTTTAACTTTAAAAAGTTCGGCAGTCATCTTTCATAGGGTGGACGCGTAATGGGCTGATTAACAAGTTCCTATCCTTGACGCTGGAGCCTACAACTGTTACCCATTGCACCTACATTCAGGTTGGTAGACAGTCCAAATCGTGAAAGTTGAAAAACAACAGAAAAGGAGTAATAAGAAGTGCAACTTTCCTCAAGTAAGATCTAAAAATACTGTAGACTTCTAAGCCCTACCAATGCAAAATATTTGTATAACTAATATCCAATACCGGCCAACTTGTCCAAAAGATACTAGTTTGTGGAACAATCCTCACTGAGAAGAACATTATGATGGATCTCATCAAAATCCAACATAAACATTTCAAAAACTTCCGAGAGTACCCTTAGATATAAATATCAAGAACAAAAAAACAAAAAGGTCAGATTGCAGAACATCCTCATCTAAATCACCAAAAATGTTTGGAACAAATGCCTCTTCCAAGGGAGGGGAGAGGTTAACAAATGGATCTGTAGCATTGCTGAGCAAGGCTAAATATTTGAGGTGAATATTTTCCCACAAAACAAAAGCAGTTAATGTAGCTATATCAGTCCAGTTGAGAAACAAAACAATTGGGCATCTGTAGGTTTGTCTCTCGCAAGTATATTCACTGATCATTTTGTCTAGTACTTCTACTGCTCCCTTTGTTGTTGGGAGCAGAATCTTTGTTGTGCACCAGAAGATTTTTACAGTATGCTGTCATATACCCAAGCCCTATGTAGGCATACATTTTAGTTTCATCCACAGGAAACCACTCCAGTTTTTCCCTTGTCTCTCAAGTTGAATTTTTCCATTTCTACAAGAGCCCCCTGGTAAGTATGATTCACATTTTAGGTAGGTACTTTTAGGAAATGTTTGCTCAACGTAAACAGTAACGGTGAATCTAAATAATTCCATGGAAAAAATAAAAGTGCTTACTTAAGATTAAAAAAAAAATCTGGGGTCTTATTAAAAAATTTCTGCTTTACAAAATCTTCCAATAGGATCTGCAATAATGTTTAAAAGTTTAAAATCATAAAATTTTTATAACCTGCTGGAGGGTGGCATAATCCTAATCTCCTACTAAGCTAAAGTGAAGCCAAGAAGGGGGGAGTAGGGCACACCCCCAAATCGCTAGTTTACATTGACTTCAATTGGGATTTCCCATATAATTGTATTTATTTGTCAAACCCTTCATTTAATCGCAAATGCCAACTGAATAGAAGTTGTAGTAAATGCTATTTTCAATAATTTAGTTTTCAGCTATAAAAATCTATTCAGCCATTCTCGAGAAATTAATGTTCATGTCTCTGTAAAATTAAAACTGACACATTTCAATGTGAATAGCTAGAATCCCAAAACAGATTTACTGTTACAAAAAGTAGAGAGAAATTTAATAAATTACATTTTCATAAACTTGGTAAATTTTTCAATCAATGTTTTCTCAGAACAGTTAATGAAAAATGAAATTCTTTTAAGGAAAATATAAAGTTTGAAATATAAAGGAGAAGTATTGTGATCTCGAAAAATATATTATGCATCAACAACAAAAAGTGAAAATAATTACACAATGGTTTATGACTTAAATTAATCATTTATTAGACATGTTACTTACAGATCACTGTAATCCTATGGAACTCTACAACCCCATCTTTATGGCTTCACTTGGGTGGACAGTATTCCTGCTCAATCATACTCCTTCCTCCAAGTAGTGCAGAACAAAAGGAAAGTTAGCATTGGACTCGATAAAATGGTCTCACCCACAGTTGCAGATCTCTCACACAGAGAATATTAGTGACCAAATTAAAATAACTAATATATGGTCCAGATCAAATTTATAAAATAAAAAAATAAGACA
Organism: Halyomorpha halys; assembly: GCF_000696795.3. Classification (NCBI taxonomy): domain Eukaryota; kingdom Metazoa; phylum Arthropoda; class Insecta; order Hemiptera; family Pentatomidae; genus Halyomorpha; species Halyomorpha halys. The sequence goes on from NW_027114980.1 coordinate 438,560, forward strand.
AAGTAATAAGTATTAATTATATATTTCATAACTCATGCATGCAATAATTTTTTCACAGTAAAAGTGGGAATGGAATAAAATCCAATAAGAGCAAAGAATCCTAATATAAGTGTTATGAAGCACATTATAATCTTTTTTTTGTGATACGTCCAAAGGAAGTTCTTTATTGCACGGAAGGGAACTATCCACAATGTATATTTCACAATTGGACGCCTAAAAAAAATGATAAATAAATAAAAAATACTACTAAAATAATTTTAAAAATATAAGAAACATATATTTAAATTTAAAAAAAAATTAAATGAAATTGATAATTTTGTGAAATTTAATCTTATCAGAAAATGGACTAATTCTGTTTAAATAAATTTTGAAAAGGTAATAAATAAATTAATTTAATTAAAAGGGGGAAAGTCTACAGAGTGAATTTAAATTCCATTAACTTATATATAAGGTTTTCTCCAGAATTGCTCTAGGACTTGAGTATTTATAATTCTTTGAAAGTTCTCAAGCCCTACAGCAATCCTGATGAAGATATGTAATATGATTCAAAATACCAGCAATTAACAATAAATAAGTTATAACTTATTATTGTTATAAATATTATTAGCACATCTTATAATTATATTTAATAGTTATAGTATATAAAACCAATCAGCATGGATAAGAACAGACACTAGAAAGAGATTACTGGAGTTAAATATGGGAGGAATAAAAACAGGTAATAAATAATTTTGGTGACTAACTACATAGTGTAGCTTGATATAAGTACATATTTGACTTGAGTTACTTTTTCGGTGACTGTCATTCAGTATTTGGCTTGATTTCGCCATAATAACAAACGTGAAAAATAAAAGTACATTCAGTTTTACTTATGTTGAAGCAAATTTTACTTGAGTAACGATTGTTACAAAAGTTGAAAATACAAGTACATGTGTAATTCAATGGCTGACAATATAGAAAAATTCTATTATTATATTTAATTTAATAATTATATTTATTTCAAAATTATATATACATCCAAATAAATTCACAAAATATAAAGGAAAAAAATTATTGATTTTTAAAAAAATGTATGCAGGGACTATTGAACATTAAAAGCTCTGTTAGCGAATTAAGGGAACTTAAATAAATTTTAATATTTTTTTTTCTTTCGGATGTTAACTTATAAGATATTAAGCACTAAATGAAAAATGAGAGAAAATTTCAGTTTTTTCTATAATAAAATAAACTTTCGGTCTTCAGTTTTCTACTAGAATTTGATACATAATTTTCTAAGTTATTTACTGTACTTGTACTCTGGTAAAAATTAAATCATTTTCTAATAGAAAATATCTCACCATTTTTCAATGCAACACCTTTTTTTAGGTTGCAGACAAGTCTCTGTTTACTTAAAATAAAATATAATCTCCTCTTTTATTTTTATTTTTTTATTTGTTTTATTTTATTTTTTTTTAATTATTTTTTTTTATTCATTTATTTTTTTATTTTTTTTTTATTTCTATATTTTTTATTTATTTTATTTTTTTTTACTTTTATCATGCCATAGGCGTTGATGACCAGAGGGTTTTACGCCTTTAAGCAACAATCAACAACAACAACAAAATATAAAATCGTAATTTACATTACAACTCTCTCCATAAATTAGTACACTATTTCGGCCCTGGCTCCACGACTAAGCCCTGGATTATATTTGACACCATTGGCATTCAGGTAATTACATATATTTGTTTAGGATATGTGAAAGAGTGAACCTGAACCAAGATTTATTGTAATAATTACATTATTTACCTCTGTTCACTATTGAGCCCGTCTTATATGTTCTCAGGAAGTTAAAATTTTGCACTAAAATAAAACTAGTTAATTAATTTACTCGTTTCTTGAACATTTTAATCAAGCCAAAAACTATACGATTTATGAAAACTCGGCAGCAAACAACTATTAACGTTTCTAATTCAATTAGGCCAATTTTCTAAAAAGCCGCTTTAAGAAATTTAAAATATGACAGGCTATTTAATAAGAAAAATTCATATATATACTTTTTATTCGAGGAATTTGTCGATGTTGGCATTATCAGCTTCACCCCTTCCACAACAACGTCTGATCAAAATATTCTTTTGAATGCCACGATCATAAAATATTAACAAATATCGACCTATAAATATTGTAACATATTCAATTACACATTACTCTGTATATTTTATCAAAAGCATTGTGAATCATGCTATTTAGTTATGCTGAAACATTGAATTAAGTTGAGAGCTCCATCATGAAAAATATTTTAATCTATCATGACAACTAAAAATAATAATTCACTCACACTGGTTCAGGTAATTTATTGGGCTCACTTCTTCCGAAACCAGCAGGATTTCTTTCAGCATCTTCAGCAGATAATAAATATAATTCTAAATCGACCATCCCCTGAAAAAATCTAACTTAATAGAATAAAAGTAGTGGAAAAAAAAAATTGATTTCATCAGCGAACAACTGTTGAACTTTTTAAGCACTGGAAGAAAAGAGAGATTTTAATAAGTATAGTGAAGAAGCATGGTGGATATTAGGAAGGAGAAAGGATAGTTTAAGGAACATTTGAATGTTTTGGTTGTATGATAAAGAAAATAAAGGTTCAAAAGCAGATATCTTGTTTGCCATGAATGGACTGATGTCTTTAATTGAGACTGAGTTGAAAAAGATTCTGAATATAGAAAGGGTAGTGAGAGCAATTTGTTAGTAAAGTGTAAGACCTAAGGAAACGTCTACTGATGGTGAAAAAGAGCCAGTTATAACTGGATATAAAATTGGGACCACATACGGAAGAAAAACCTTACAATAGAATTCTTGACTCACTTTATTCTATCATCAGTTACCACAAGTATAATTTATACTACACAGCTACAGTCAAAGCAGGGAAAATAAGGAAGGATACAAGAAACTTAAGTTAGGACAGTGGAAGAAAACGGAGAGAATGAACAAATAACTTAGGGGTACTTAATGACAAAATGTAACACATATGGTACAACGATCCATCACTGAATCAGGGTCTTTGCCATTCTACTGTATCCTATGCAGTAGCCAACCAATCAGCTTTATTTAGTAAGTCACCATCTGAGGTAACACTATTGAGCCATCTGAAGTTGGGTCTTCCTAATCTTCTAGTTCAGTGAAGTACCTCCTGAACTAATTTACCCAGGATTTTTCTGCCATCCAATCTTATGACATTGCTCTGCCCATCTAAGCCTTCCAATCTTCTCAAAGATATAATATCTGTGTCCTTAAAGAGCTCATAAATTTAAAAAAATTTTCTTATTCTTTGATTGGGCCGTTCCTCAGAGTATTTTTCCCTCAAAAATTACTAGTCCATTTGCACCTACCTTTATCAATGCCAAAGCTTTGGATCCATGATGAGGACTGAGCTTATTAGCGTTTTTTAGAATCTCACTTTAGTATGCCTGGTAATGTACTTACTTTTGAAACATATGATCATTCCAAATTAATGTATGTTTGCTAGAGCTAATCTGCAACCAACAACATCCTGCAAAGTAACATTTAGAGAGTTTACTTTCGAGACCAAATAGTGTCACACTCTTCCAAACTTGTATGCACCAATTTCAATATAATCTTCCTGTATCCCATTTTCTTCTATTCTAATATATTTAGTTTTATATTTATTTATTTTGTTTGTACCTATTTGCTGCTCCATAGTTCTGTTAAATATTGTGCCAGTGGTCTAGATCTCTGTTTCCTGAATAGCGCTCTCCTCAGTGAGGTTAAACAACAGGCAGGCCAAAAAACAAGGATATGCAATGCCCATCAGGAAATTTAGGCAATAAAGGATTCCCACGAGAGGTATTGATGGCAATTAGGAATTTTAAACTTTTTAAAAGAGAAACCGAAATTCATGGGGTGATTATTCAGGAAAGGTAGCATTGAATCAGGCGGAAATAGAACCTGCAATAATGGCCTGGCTTTTCATAGAAAAAGTATTGGGCTCCTCACATTTACAAAATATCAACAGTTTAAGCTAATTCCAAGATTGAATTACAGCAAACATTTTTTTAATATCTAGATCAAGTGAGACATTATTATGAATTTTCACAAAATTCAGCTCATTCAGATTACCATGGAGAAAGAATCTGTTTTAACCACAATTCATATAGTCCAAAATGCTCTATAAATTATTGCGGCTTATCATTTTTGATAAAGAAACTATTGATCTCACATCTTATTAAAGAAACTCAATGTAGCACTATTATACATCAGCAAGACTTTTTCCTAACTAGATTTTCTTCACAGCTTGCATTAAAGGAAAAAATAAATTACCCGTTATCTCGTTTGGACTGAGAATTAATTCCTTTCCATTGTTTTGAAAGATGTAATTTTTCAAAACAATTCTATGAATGACACAAAGAAGATACCACCACCCAAAATCTTAATTCAGTTAACCACTTGTCCTACATACAGGGAATATAACTGTTACATATTTACACTAATACAGCATAATTCAATACCCTAACATAAAATACAAAGGTAACTCAACGGTATTGATCCTAGGTTTACTTCCCTTGGGTAACCATCCTGGAGGGGAAAGTAGGACTGCATTCTGTGAAGAGGCAGTTTTACCAGACAAGAGAACTATAGTTTAACATTACACATGCATACTAATTATAGATTTAATCTTTATTATTCCAAACAATGGATGTTCGGATGAAGTAACAAATATACAAAATACAATACTAGCACAAGTTATTCAAAGTTAATTTCAAGCAAACTAAATTATTTACATTTTACTGCCAAAAAAATTCTATAATACAGTTCTTTGCGTGAAAGTAATATTTTAGTTCCATCTTTTTTTTTTCTATTTTCTATTTCTTCTTTTGAAGGATGAATAATTTTTATTTACCATGTTATTCATTACAAATGCAGGGGCTTGATTTTTTTTTTTTATGAAGTGCATATCAGCACTATAAATATCAATCTAAAAATTACGATTTCTTACCACAGTTTCCATTTTTGTTCTGGAGGGGCCAAGGAATGGCCACCAACCCCTAACATTGTTAATTTTAAATAGATTGACTTGCCATCTAGGTAAATGCATGAATCTCGATGTGTAAGGGAGTTTTCTTGAAGGTGACTGCACATTACGAAGATCAATAGATAAAGCACCTACAATCATGCCTTTTATTTAGAACATAAAAAGCAAACATATTTTTCTTTTAATTTTCCACTTATTAGGAAAATTAACAATATAACTTAAAAAAAATTAAAGTCAACCAAAACATCAACTAATTAGAGTAGAAAGCGTTTCAGTTATATTGGAAGTATTGCTGTGAGTCCACCATGGCAGCTCAGCTTTTAATAAGGCTGAATACAAATTTAAATTTGCATTCATTTTATATATTATCTATAAATAACTTTTAACATGTCCATTTAATCAAAACTCAAAATAACCCAAACAAATACTACTGAACCAAAAAAATAAACATTCCTTTTTATTCATAATGGTTCAGGGAAATAATTAACAAACGTTAAAGGAAAAGGAAACAAATTGACAAAAACTAAAGATAAAAAGAAAACAATTAACGGTTTTGTTTAATATTTCTTATTAAACAAAAGTTGTTTTTTTTTTTACTTTAGTTTAAGCTCTAATCTATCTAATATTATTACACACCTATTTCATATCTAGCAAAGTAAAAGTAAAAAGAGTAGAATTATTAATTGAAGAAAGTGATATTAGTTTATGTTATATTATATGCGGTGTGAGATAGCAACCTAATGTATTTAGGCAGCATAAATGAATAAAGTATTTCTCTCTCTCTTTATGTTTTCTTTATATATAATAGAATAATAATAAATCTTACCAATATAGTCATTTGAGACAAACCGATCACGATCCCATACTTGCAGATAAAGAACTGGGGGAATTTTTTTAGATTTGTCATCAAGTACAATCATTTCTTCCTCTTGATCATAGGAAAAATTGAAAATAAACCTCCAGTTGAAAAAACCCTCACCTGTCAGAGAAGCATAGTGAGTATCAGTTTTTTGCATGTCTATTCTTCCTTTAATCCACCTACAAAGGACAGAAGTAATCTAATAATTACAAATATAATAATTAAACATCCCTAAATATCTAATTTCAAAAACTAAACCAATAAGGCTGAATTCAAAAATAAAAGGCTGAAGAAGGAGTTAATAGTTATTCATTAGGAAAATATGGAAATCACGCACAAATAGAAAATTGTGAGTACTAATTATTAGCAAAATTAGATTTCAACTGTGGGTATTTTCAGGAGAAAGATCTCAACTTTATTTAATTAATTTTTAAGGCAACAGGTGAGTTCCTTAATCTAAATTACCAACCATGGCATAATAAAGGGAAACTCCTCCTTATATAACATGAATGCTCCCAATGATATGTTACATTTTGTAATAATTTTCCCAATATTGAAGGAATTCAGAGTTTCATTTTCAGGAAAACTACAAATAAATTTCTTGAAAACAGTAACAATTTTGAACAGGTCAAAATATAAAATGTATATCTTTACTTAAAAGCAAGTGTTAATTGTAGAAGTGAGTAAGTAAAAGATTTTAATTTAGAATAAACTGTTACAAAGAAAAGAAATTTACATAAAACTTTTTTAAATTTTGAAATTGTAATTCAAAAAGCTTGAAGGTACGGGTTTATTTTATATATTTAAATGAAAACCTCGACATAGAAAAAAAAGTTCATTGTCGAAAATTCTTTTTTCAAAAAGTAATATTAGGTATATAATAATAATAATAATTAACGCTTCTATCTATCTACCAAGAGATACAAGATATGAAGAGAAAGAAATGACTTATTAATTATTTATAATTTACTTTTTCATCGAGTTAAAAGTATATAAGAGCCATTACTAAAATTTTTATAGCTATACTAAGTATATTTACTTGTATTTACATATTGTTTTAAAAAATGTTTTCACCCTTATGTTACCGATGATACATTACTCACAGTATATGACACCTATTAGGTATTAGAAAAATAGGGGCTAACCCTTTCACGAATATATCTGTGTGTCTCTTCCCTACCATCAAACCTTCATCCACAAGTTTTACTTTCTTAGTGCCCCATATGATCGCTCTTAGTTCATATTGGTCAGGTACTCTTGGAGTAATATCAACCTGTGGCGGTAAATTGATACGGGAGGGTAGAATATCTACCCACATTTCAAGTTTGCCCTGTGTGATTTGATAAAATAGTATCATTATATGCAATAATAAACACAAGTGAACTTTTCATAAATAATTAATCATATTTTAAAAATATATTATTTTTTAGGTTTTTTTATTATTATTTTTTTAAGATACGCACAATTATGAACAGAGAACCTGAGTGCGCAAGACTTCCTAATTTTCCAACTTACCGAAGGCCTAGGAAGTAATCCTTGACATTTATTCATTTTATAAGCACTTAAATAACTGACCTCTCTAGCTTTTATAAGCAATTTTGAGTATAATAATCTCTTTGAATAGTGTTCACAAGAAAATTATTTAATAGTAATAAAAACAATATAAATAGCGTAATAAACACTTCTTTTTGTTTTGTTTTTTCCTTCTAATACCATTAATCCCTTAATTACTTAACAAAATTTAAAGTTTGTATACAAGAGGTATAAACTTTCAATTATACCCCACACTTAAAATTAAAAACTACTAGGGCAAACATTTAGAAAACAAAAATAAGTCAAAGAAAATGACCATGAATGAAATTGAAAAGTACTGTAACCAGTCTCAGATTTATAGGGTGTTTCCTATTCCACTTATGGTAAGTTCCATAGGATTAGCCCTAATACTCTAACCTGGAGTGCATAGTTATTGAGTTTCAAGGCCTTGGGCCATTTCGACCCTAGGAGTACATGCTTCTCACATAGACATTTTTGTACTAGATTTTGGGGTCTCTTTGAAATGGTGAAAACCAATACCCTGCCACCTGCCATTATCCCATTCTACAAAACTTCCAGATAAACTTTCTCCCACCGACAAGACCTTATCAACAATCAATCTTTTAGCACATTTCGCGAGTTCCGCTTCATAATCATAAGACTGAAACAGGGCACATTAGACAGTCGCTGGGTTATCAATCAATGCCATAAAAGGAACTTCTCATTGACAGTGAGCCAGTCCTAACCCTCGACGCATATAACATCACCACAGAAATGATTACACAAAGCTTCACGATATCTTTGGTACTGGAGTAGATATAAGTAACAATGTTTTTTAAAATCGTATAACCTATCTTTGTAAGGGGTGTACTCTGGAAAGGATAAGTAAGGCCCAATAACAAATACTGACTGATAACGTTGGCCTGCTCTGGCTCAATCAACCATGAGATCACTACTTGGTCAAGGTTGTTGTTTAATTATATCACTAACTTTTCATTAAATAATTGGTCTCCCAAAAATGTATGTCATAAATATTTGATGGTATCATATACTTGTAATGTTAATCTAAATTGTTAATTAAGGGATTTTCTATTCTAATATTTGAGTATACTTTTTTTGCCAGATAGGCCTGGTTGGTCTTTTATGATTATTGCAAATTTATTTTTTGTTTAATAGTCTATAATGGGGGGAGGGAGAATATAGTCTCATAGGATTCAAATCTAAATTATTAATCATATAATGGTTTACATCTAATCACAATTGAAATTGTTTTAAAGTAATAGACTTATTACTTTAATTTTTAAACATAAATTTAAATTTAATTTAAAAAATAGAACACAAATTATGTACAAAAAAAGAAGATGTATCAAAAATTTTAATTTATCTCAAGTATTTTCTTTTAGCTTGTGAAATTATTAAAATATTTCTTTGGTTCTTAGAATCTTGAAATAAAGCATTAAACATCAGATTTTGAAGGTGCTTCCGGCAAAATCCTGTTCAAATTTCTTTACTTATCATTATTATTAGCAAAGTAAAAAAAAAAAAAAAAAAAACCTTTATTGCTGAACAAATTGACAATAATTATGATACTGACATCATCTATGAACTGTGAGACCTGTCTTGGAAGAGGTAAGGGCCAAGATTGACCATTATCATTCTTCTAATTTGATTAGTGCTAGGGTTTCTTTACTTATTTGTTTTAGTGAATTATTATATCATTATAATCTGAAGAGTTTTTTCTAATTTTGAAAATGATTTGAATTTACCTCTTTGTGGATTTTCCATTTAATTGGGATGATATTGAAACTGAAAGGATGTAGTTTTAGAACAATTTGGTTATGGTTTTTAAAATTGTATGTTTATATTTTATTTTATTAATCTGTAAACTTTACTGTTTGCTAAAGACTACAATTAATTTATTTTTATTTTAGTGGTTTAATGATTTGTTCTAATTTTTTTGAGGATTCTCACATTCTTTTTTCTTAAAGTTTTTTAATTTTTTTGTCTATTATTAGAGGTTGTTTTTTAATATGATTAATTTGTCCTCATCCTTATCTGGAATGTTTTCTTTTATTTTAAAGGCTATTTCTTTATTATTTGACTATTTTGGATCTTGATTTGGTTATAGCATATCTTTAATGAATACTTTTTAATATTTTTATAATTATATTGAATTTATTGGTGATATATGATTTATACCTTACTTTAGAACTATTATAATTTGTGATGGGGCATTTTTTTTATTCTAAAACAAAAATTTCATACATGGATTCTAGTGAAAGTAAATTTTTAATAAAATAAAAAGGTGATTATTTTAGTTTCAGCCCAAATGTTTTTTTGGTATTACATTTTATTATGTTACTAGATACTGATTCCATACAGACCTCACTATGGTGACAATCATTACCGGATCCAGTAATTTTCTGAGAAAGAGAGAGCACCTGAGTACCCTCTGAGTTCCACGGAACTAGTCGAAAATTACAATCTAAATAAATATAGTTTAAAGAACTTCAAGTCAGTTGTATTTATATGTAATAGACACAAGTTTTCAGGAGAAAAACATTTTAGTTCACCTTCCAGGCTAGAGTGTGAGCCCCCGAGGGTGTGACCCTACTGTAACCATTCGCTACTTTATGTAATTTTTCTAGTCACAATAGTTCATACTTTTAGTTAATAGTTATTCTCTAGTTAATCTATACTAATATATCTCAAAGTAAAGTTCTGTTACAAAGTTTTCACACTGTTCTTTTATAAAAAATTATTATATTAAACTGTAGTAACAACTAATATTACTACCTTAAAACATCCAAAAAAATTATTTTTGTCTCAAGGCAAAAGGGGATAAAGATAAATCACCAACCAGACTGATAGTAACTCTTCTAGTCCATATTTATTTCTTATTAAAGATCTAAATTTATAAGTAATAGATAGTTTCTTTATTAATACAGAGGATTAGGAACAGATAAAATTCATTCAAAATAAAAATTATAACTCTATAAAGTAATTAATTTTCTTGGTCAATGAGGAATTAATGAAAGTCAATATTTAAAATATTGGTATATATTAAAAGTTTTAAAAAAATAATAAAATAATTCAGTTTACCTGCTCAACATTTTGTGAAGAAGGGTTATAAAGAGACCTAGTTTCAACATGTTCCTCCAAAAGCTTGTGACCAATAAAAGGTATTTTGTGCCAGTTCTGCAAAACTGTTAGAGCAAGTTCTTCTTTCAGATCTAAGAAAATAATTCATGATTTCGCTTTATACAAATATTTGATGAAACTTTAATTTGTAGCATTTCATAAAATTTTAAATGGGAATAATGCAATACCATTTCAGATGAAGGAATTTTAATTGACTAACACCACTGTCCACCACACCACCACAAGTCATAAAATAAAAGACTTAATTCAAATCCATTAAATGTTATTTTTCAGGCAATACACTAGCCATAATTGACCTAACCAATTAAATTTAATGAATTTTGTATTAGGATGTATTATCATGTATCAGAGTGTTCTCAAAGTGTGGTATGTGTATCTTGAGGTGTATGGGAAGAGTTTGATATGGGTATACACTCCAAAGGTGTTTGACTGTAAGCTTCTGTATTATCATGTATCAGAGTGTTCTCAAAGTGTGGTATGTGTACCTTGAGGTGTATAGGAAGAGTTTGATATGGGTATACACTCCAAAGGGATTTGACTGTTAGCTTCTGTATTATCATGTATCAGAGTGTTCTCAAAGTGTGGTATGTGTATCCTGAGGTGTATGAGAAGAGTTTGATGTGGGTATACACTCCAAAGGGGTTTGACTGTAAGCTTCTGTATTATCATGTATCAGAGTGTTCTCAAAGTGTGGTATGTGTATCCTGAGGTGTATGGGAAGAGTTTGATCTGGGTATACACTCCAAAGGGGTTTGACTGTAAGCTTCTGTATTATCAATATAAAGTTTTTAGTAAGGATTCATTCAGAAGGTTTAATTTATCTTTCAGTTATGAAAATTCAACTGTCTAAGTCAGTTACTGGGATGTCCGTTGCCAAAGAGTCTAAAGTCTTATATCTGATGATTAAACAATTGTTTGAAGGGAGGGTTGTCCATAGGGAAAGGTTTCACTGGGTGATGGAATGAGTACATTGCCCCAGTCTGTGCTCAATTCAATGCGGTGTGGAGGTAGGAGAGCAATGGTATGAGCTGGCATCTACTCAAGAGGGTGGTCTCTACTCCACATTGGGAAGGGTGATCTCACTGCAATTCGTTATGTTCAAGAAATTATACAGGAATACATCCCTCAAGATATGGCCATAATTGACACAAATTTCCATTTTCCTGATGACTTTTATAAAATTTTCTGAAGTCAAATACAATCTTATTTGTATTAATTTTTAATGCATTTTACAATAAAAAATCTAGAGAAAATTAATGATACATAACTAACAATATTCCTATTCATTTTTAAGCAGTTTATATTTAACTTTAACCAACCCATTTTGATGATAATATGTTATTTATCTAATATCATCTATTACCTTCAATTTTGCTTGCATTGGTTCCAAATTTTTTATTCCCCACCAAAACTTCCCCGCCTATGTATCGTGGTATTGGTACATTATTAGACATGCATAGCCAATAAAGAGTCTCCGAAGGCTTATAAGCATCCCTCCAAGCATCATAACCTTTTCTGAAAATCATTTAACCAAACTCTATACTATCAGGGATTTATAACACAAATAAAAAATAATAATGACTGATTAAATATTAACTTCATAAGTGATGTCAACAAATCCTTCAATTTATAATTATAAAATGAGACCATTGTTACGAAACTTGTCAGAGAAATATTCTGGGACACTTGGACCTCACCAGATGTTGATACAATTATGTTTTATAAAAATATATGTTATCTTCTCCAGAAGTAAGATATAAATAAAAAAATATTGGTATATCTATTATGTAATAACATTTTCTACTGATTATTTTTATTTTGTAATATATACATATGATAGGTGAAAATGTTAAATCATGGGAGTGGTTACTGCCAAATAGTTTGAGAGTAGAATGATAATATAAAGATTATGAGGGCCTGCATAGCTCATGGAAATTGGTGTGGCGGTCATGAAAAATTAGACCAAAGCTTCTTAATCAGAGGAAGTTCACAAGTTAATAATTAGAAAGAAAAATGTAGATAAACTTATTTCTATTCTCATCAGGAAAAATAATCATGTATAATTAGTTGATGTATGTACTAACGATATTGTTAGATTAAAAGAGGCTTTAGCTCATGACTCAGATCATAGAATAATAGAGAGGAAGAAATGATTTGTACAATGTGGTTGGGATAATATTATGCTTTTTTAAATATGCTCTAGCTAATAACTATTTTATTTTGAGATATTTTTCTACATATTTTATTAACATGTCGTCCGTACATATCTACCAATTCGAACCACATTTTTTTAAGATTAAGTCATCATTGAAGGTTCCTAGTAACTATAAAATGACTAAAAATGATTACAGTTATGTTTTCGTGTTTTTAAATTCTGTATCATCATATATACAAACAATATTGCAATATTCTTGTGACGAACCTGTCAATTTAAAAAAAATATATTACAAGACATATAGATTTTCAGCAACATAAGGCTACAGATATTCATAAAAATTTTAATTTTAAAAATTTAACGGATGAAAGAGGATATGCACATAACATTTAATGGAGAATTGGTGAATTAGGAGGATATCTAACAGTATTTCGGCAGTCTGGTGACTACTGATGGAAGGCTGGATAGGTCCAAGCTTGGCCGAATTAAGAAACCAAGTGAGCAAAGTTAATGATATCTACTTATAGGTTAACAATGTAGGTGGCAAAAAAAAATTAGCCTGAGACACAAACTTAAATCTTTTTTGGACTTCCATATGTATAGAACAGAACTTTAGACTAGTCTTTATAAGTATATTTAAAGACTAAAGTAGAAATGAGACTCCTTAGGTGAGTAGTTGATAAAATACACAGTGACTGACCCTGGAATAAAACCATTAAAGAAGATCTGAAGGTTCCAACAATGAAGATCAGGAGTGAGGAATGTCAACTCAAAAGATTCCAACATATATTTAGATTGCCTGAGGAAACAAAAGTAAAATGGTGTAAGGAGGGAGATCAGGAGGAGGATGACCAATGGGTAGGTCACAAAATTGAGATAAATGGAAGAAATGGGTCGAGTCCAGACCAACTGTACCTAGAAGAAGATCTGAAATCTTTATATTCCCCCCATATCCACACTAAAAGCCATTTACAGGAAGGAAAGGAAGTTGTTCTTTTCCCAAAAAATATTACAATGAAATCATGTAACATACAAATAGAAATCATATCAGCGTACAAAATAATTATTTTACCTATTAACTTAAATTTTAAGTAAATTATAGAATTTTTGAAATATTAATATTTAAAAATCTATTTTTATAACTATAATTGTATTGTAAGTTAATAACTAAATATGCTATTTAATAAATATGTAGATAGTAACAAATGTATACATTTGAAAATTATTTATAGTTTTAATTAGATGATATATTTTGATTCCGTCTAAACATTTTAGACTTACTTACTTGGAATATGATTTTTGAAATCCACATGTGCCTCGATGACGGGAATAATACCTGTTCTCAATATCTATTTCAGTCTCACCAATCAGTTCATTTATTGCTTTGTCCATTACGCTAATAGTAAGTAGAGAGTCAAATGGTAACTTTCCTTCAAATTCATAACACCTGTTTATTTTATAAGAAAATCTGTTAAAATAAGTTTAAAACTTCATTTTTTCATTTATCCATTATTATAAACAGTAGGCAATTTTGATATTTTTAAAATACATAATCAATTATTATTATTGAAATTGGTTAATAAGTCCATTAAAGAAAATGTAAAGTATAGAAATAAAAACACATAGTCCCAAAAAAATCTAGTGAATTGTAGTTTATAAGTTCAACTGAATAAATATAATTAGAATGTTTTAATAAAAATTTTACATATTTTTCTAAAATTTTTGTGATTTTGATCATTTTATTTCAAAAAAAGGTAACCACAAAAATTTAATTCTGTAGTTTTGGATGAGGAAATGATATTATTATTTGCTTGGATAAAATTATATCTCAACATAAATTATCTCAACATTTTGGTCAGTTGCATCTAACTTCAAAAAATTATTTAAGCTACAAGTTCATGAAAAAAAGCTATAAAATAATGTATGTGAAAAGATTTAAGATCCTTGGCAAACACATGTTCAACTAAATTGATTATAGCCATCAGTCCCCTGCCAGAGTCTGAGAACTTCTGGAAATTTTGAACTTTATGACTGAATGTTATCTGAAAACTGAAGGGCTTTAAATTGAACTGACCATTTCACATGTGGATTTGCACCTCTTTGCATACCCCAACTAACCATGATTTTCACTGTTAGAAATGCTCAATTATCATGTAAATTTGATGAAAATCATAATTATAAAGCTAATTTCAAGAGTTTCGAAGTTCAAAGTAATGAAATTAAGTTTAATTTTATACCTATCTCTTGCCAATTACTTCCAATTTATATCTCATATTATTTGAATTTAGCATAAATTAGTTTTAATCAGGTAAATTGATCAATTCTCGTCCAAGTGCAAAGCAAAA
The DNA here is from genome assembly GCF_000696795.3 of Halyomorpha halys. Lineage (NCBI taxonomy): Eukaryota > Metazoa > Arthropoda > Insecta > Hemiptera > Pentatomidae > Halyomorpha > Halyomorpha halys. The sequence continues at coordinate 453,643 of NW_027114980.1, forward strand.
AAGATCCTAACAATAAAACACCAGCTTTGAAACCAAAAATTACATGCCTCCACATAGGTTTTCCATTGAGGGAGATAATGAGGGGAAGAGCGAAATCCCTGGGACCTAATAAAAGGTTAATAGAACAATATTGAAATAAAATAATAAATTCTTGTGTTTACCATGTAGTAGTAAGTTTTCTCTACATAATAAACCTTAATCTGTATACTTTTAATATTATTGACAAGTACAAAACAATAATATGAAAGAAATATTAAGTTTGAGGGGCCCCACTAGATAGATTATTTTTCCCTAGGCCTAGACTCAGCTGATGGCTGCCCCGTCATTAAAAGTTATGCCATTAAAATAAATTCAATAACTACTGATTTTTTGCTATGAAATATTGCTTTTTAAAAAACTTAAAAAAATTCAGGAATTATTGAATGTAAACAACTCTATTAGAGCTCGTACTTCAGCAAATTTACTCTAATTTAAATAATTTTCTATTAGGTTTATTAGTATCATAGATTGTTTTATAAATATAAAACTCCAAAAGAAAAATGAATTTTTTTTTTAAACATTTTGAAATAGCAGCCATTTTTTATTTTCTCTAACTATACTTGGCAGATTCATCAATTTTGATTACTAACTATATACAGCTTTTATTAAAGTAATTGAAAATTGGGGTGAAATAACTGATTTTTTTCCACCAAATTCATGCACTACTTGTTTTTATTGAATAATGAAGCCTCTCTCTTACGTTTATTTCAGTATTAGATACATACATACAAAAAGTATTTTGTAATATATTTGTATTTACCTTCCAAATACTGGACTGCTGTCCTGCTCAATAACTTGTTTGCTATCATTTATTGTTTGTGAAGGTATTGAAACAATGAGGTAGGGATCTACTTTACCAAATCTAGAACAAAACATAATTTATTTATCCTTTTAAGGTTTATTAATAAATTCTTAGCCAATAGACTGGTTTTCAACATTAAAAATTATTTTAACCTACTAAAAAAAAAAAAGAAAATTATCAAAAGAAAATCTAGAACTCATATAATTAAAACTTTTATAAAACACATTATGTTAGTTCAGTTTTTGTATTTTTTAAAATGAAAATTCTTGAAAGTAATGAAATATTTATACTAAATTTTAATAGTTCACATCTTACTATATATCACCACTTAAGCTATGATACCTATACCTATTAAGTCAAAAGAAAAAAAAACAGCAATAAAATTTTGATACTATTAAAAAAGAAAAAAAAATACCTCATTCTAGAGACAGTTTCAGTCACTGCTTAGGATATCTACAATATAATTTTTTCAGACTTAAGAATTCTTTCGAGATGTCTCAAGAAAATGGATTGATTTTTTAAATGGTATAAAGATTCTTTTTGACTTAAAGAGGTTTCATTGCTCAAGCAACGACATGTCAATTTTATTCTGTTAGAAGTATTTTAAGCTATGAAAAATTACCAAATATTATTTATTAAGTATATAAATGGTTTTAATAATTTTTGGTAAAGCATATATTTTATTTCATGGATCTTTATGAAATTGTAATTATGTTATAGATTAATGATTTTAAGATACAATTGAAACATTCCAAACACACAAGTCTTATGCTTAAAAAAACAGGTAAACAACTCATCAGTCCATACCAGCAGAGAAAACATAATATTACATAAAGATAGACAAAAAGTAACATCCCTTACATCAACTATCTAAAAAAGGTTCATTAACAAGAAATAGTACAAGAAAACTTACAAACATAGATTTTATTTGAAACTATGGAAGTGATGTGAAAACTCTAATTGATATGCTGTTAAAGACCGTTGATGCGAGATGTGCTGTTGTCAGTCTACAAAAACACTGTTATGTATACATATATGATAATATACTTGCTCAATTATATTAATTATATAATGTTTTAAAAGTGTAGCAACCTATGTTTACTATTGAGTTTATGAGCCCTCACAATATAAACTCTGACCACTATAGATATGACTGCATTTAATTCCTTGGCCAAAGGAGTGAATATTCCTTGTTCTAAACTAAATCCTTCAGCAGTTACTTTATTCTCAGCCGGCCAGTCATATAGAGCTATGCCAGCCTAAAAACATTGACAACATATATCTATTTCATTATAGCAACAAAAAAAAAATTAAAATTATTTTTATAATTTAGGATCTATGACTGGTAGGTTTTATTTTGTATTTAAATTGAATTTACTGATGAACTTTATTAAATTTTTAATGATTGCCTAACAATTATGTTTTATTTTTCAATTATAATATTGATATTAGATGACATCTGTATATAGAATATTATAGACTCTTGTAGATCCTTAACCTGATCAATGTCTTTTCCCGTTCATACCAGTAGCTTGTTCATCTGATGGATATACTGTTAATTCTTAAATGCTCTTTCACATTATCCATCCATCTTGCTTTTGGTCTTCCCTTATACCTAATCCCAGCTGGCTTCCCATGACAAAACCTTCCTTGCTTCATCCTCAGGACATGTGACCATTTAATGCTCTGACTTTAAGCAAACAGGGGGAGAGACAGATCACCATTGAGTAGATTTCCTTGTTTATTCTTAGACGGGGAAACAAAGAATACTTAAAATGGAAATATTTTCATTGCAACCCACAAGGTAATTAAAATTATGTTATTTTACGAGGGTAACAGTGACTGAAATATTAAATAATGTACTAAGAATAGGTTTAAAACATAAATATTTCAAAGTTAATTTATATCAATTTGTAAAGAACAAAGTGAAGAATTAAAGTGACAAGTTGCCAGAGTTGTAATTCAACTAGTAGGTTGGCATTCTATACAATAAAATTCGCTCACATGCCTTTGTTGTAATATTGTCGTCATAAAGAAAATTTATGACAAAAGTTTTAATAATTTTAACAATGACCCAAAAAATGGGGGTGGTATATGTATCTCATTTGAAATTATTATAGGGTTCATATAATAAATACCTCTATTACTCTTAAAAATGGACAGAAGAAAGACAATCAAAGGAAAATTAAGTTCTATTAAGTAAGATGTTTTTATTCATTTACTTCGGCCATTCTCTATTTAACAACCCTCAATTAAAGTAAGGCTGAGGCATCCCACCTCCCTCCAAGTAGACTTATAAATGAAATATAATAAAACAAAAAACCTTTATCGAATATGTTGTAGTAATCTTTCCTGAAGATGAAGTTTTAGCCATTGTTAAAGTAGTAAATATATCTTGAAAACCTTCATATTCAGGCTGTTTTTCGAGTTCCTCAGTAAAGAACTGTAAATAGATACAGTAGAATGATATAATTCATACCAAGCATTTTAGAAAATCTTAAAATAAATTTATATGCATAAGTTTAAGGATACAAATACTGTAATATTCAAGTATTCAATAGTATTAAAGGGTAATCTGATAACCATATTGCTTTGTATTGTCAAAACTCTTTGATAAGTTGCTGCTCAAGAAATTAATCCATCTATTGAAGAAAGAAATCCGATACCTCATCATCAATTTGATTTTCTGCTTAACATTCACCCTCCCAGTGTGTAGTCTCATGCTAAACACACCTCTGTAGTATGTACAATGCCTAATTTCACAATTATAAATAAATAATAAATAGTTTAAAGAAAAAATGAATAAATAAAAATAGTAATAGTTTTGTGACTAAAGAATGAAAGAGAAAATAACAAACAGAACAAATGATATTTATAAAATAAATAATAAACTTATGCTGAAAAAATAACATGAAAAAAGAAAAAGAAATAATTACAGAAAAAAATAATAAGAATAAAAATAGAAATAAATTAATATAGGGCTCATAGCTGTATATCTTGGGCTCCATCCTATGGCTGGATTATTCAAGTAGTAAGTTACTGCTTCTATAACTGCCGGTAGCTGGGAGTGAAATTTTGAGAATCTTTTTCTGTTCATTTCACTTGTAGTTCTTGATAAAGTTGGCTGTTTCTTATAAACCAGAGGGAATCTACAGCGATTCTCAGGATCTTATTTTGGAATGCTTTCAACTTTTTTCTGTTCGTACAGGATGCCACTCATTAGACTTTACACAGTCTTGTCTTTTTTTTTGTAGAAAAGGATGGTTACATCTGGTTTTAATCTAAAATTTCTATTGATTATAGGATACAGCATTGCTAATCTTGTCTAGGTTTGTGTTAATTAGATATTGATATGATGATTCCAAGTAAGGCAACTATCAAAATGAATTTCAAGGTATCTTACTTCTTCACTGGCAGAATTCCGTTGTAGTTCTTAATTTTAAGAATTAGTTCAGATGGGTCTCATGGCCCATAAGAGTAAAGATTTTTTAAGTACATTTTTCAATATTGAGACTAATCATCCATTTGGTAAACTATTGTTCCAGATAATTAAGGTGAGTCTGCAGTATATTTCTGGCCATTACACACTATGTTGAGAAACAGCTGTATCGTCAGCAAACATATCTATGGAGGTATGTGTGCACTGTATATTATCATGAAGATAAAAGTTAAAGAGATTGGGGGAAAGAACAGAACCCTGTAGGGTACTGGCATAGATTTTTCTAATAGGGGAATTGGTGTTTCAGTGGAAGCTGTACTGTCACTAGGAGAAGATTTAAATACTCGATGTTGTCATTTGCTAGATGGGACCTCTTTTGCCTTCTGAGTTGGAAAAATTTTTCACCCAATTATCTCCACATACTTCAGCTTTTTTCTGCATCGCTAGCGATGAGTTCACCATTTTCAGATGAGCAATTTCTCATATTTATTTAATAGACACCGCGTAATATTCCATAGGGATTTTTCCTTTGGGTCTTAATCTTTTACATATCAAAGATATTTAAGAGTGTGCCCATTTATTCAGATCCTTTTTCATTCCACGTGTGAGGTTGTTCCATTTATGTTTGTAAACTGTGTCTCTTTTGTGTGTCACTATAAGAAAGTTTTTCAGAAAATATTGTTTGAAAAAATATTTGATTTTTACTAACACGTTTGAGATAATTACCGTAATATAAGCAGTGACTGATACGATTGGGGAATAGGTCGCCCACGATCCTCACGGTTCAATATATATTCTATAGACCCTACACACTCGCCAGAATATTACTATAAACATTAATATTCAATTTATAATCCTTTACAGTCAGTCCCGTGAATAGAAAAAAATTGTCTATGCCTTCGTCAGTAGTAAATGCACCACTAAAACACAACTTCGACCAATATAATTTATGCAACAAAAACTAAAGTAAGGATATTACATAAATATTATATTATGTAATACAAAAAGTCAATAAAAATTAAAGCCTTATGGGCCGTGCTCTGAGGCTGCAGGCCCAATTGACACCTCTTTCTCTTCAGGCCTGTTCAAAGGTCACACACTGGGACGATCATCCTTATCCGAATACTCCTTTGTAGGAGAGGGTACGTTCTATTCAGCTAAAAAGTAGTATAGAATCCTCCTTTCAGTACATAAAGCGGGAAAGAAAATCGTCTATGATGATGAAGTTCGGAATGATCCTTTCTGAAAATTTCTAGCAAAATTTATGAATTTAAAAACATCCCTTTAAACATAAATTATACTTTTAATTAACACTGATTAAAACAAAATTATTGGAAGAGCCACGTGCTTAAAACATTACCACTAACTCACCTTGAAGCCTTTCGTTCGTAGTTTAACTCTTGATTTCATCTCTTCGAGTTTTTTGTCAATGGTGCCATCATTTTCTGAACTTTCATTCTTCTGAAATAAATAAATAATACTCACTTCATAGATATTATACTGATTTAAAAATATATGTTTAAGTTTTTGATGTAGGGGCTAAGCTGAGGGACAAACAGATTTAAATTTGTCTTTGAAAAAAAAAGTTATTGTATAAAACCAGTTAATTTGAAACCACTTTATGATTTTCACAAAAGAAAAACAACTGTCATTCACAATCTGAATGTTAATCGTTAATAGAGATGTACAATTTTTTTTATTATAATAACTTTTGAAACCATTTAATAAAAAATAGCCATTTCTTGTGAACCTTTTTTTTAAATATTCTAATAAGATACGATTTCTTAGGAATTTTCTTATGATAGCAATTTTATTGTAAATTTTTATTAAGAATGTAAAATTGTGCATTGTAATTCTTAAGCAGCATTTTAAAATAAAATAACGCTATTTAACACCCTATTAATCTAACTTCCTTAATGTGGTGTCAAAGTTAGCAATAAAACTACCACGTATAAAACTTGCAAACATTAGAAAAATGATTAATGGCGGATTCGGAGTTTAAAGGGATGGTCGGGAGCACTTGGTACAATCTCGCTCAGACACCTACAATCCAAAAGACATCCTAATAATGGATTACTAACCATTAGTATATACTTAATACTTGGTAGTTACGTGAGAAACAAACTTTCCTTATACCGTGAATAACAAATACATATATAAACGGTACAACCAGGAGGTAAATATAAATAATGTTGGAGGCATTCATGCTTTTGTAACTTTTGAAATTGATAAATTTATTTATTGATAGATATTACAATCTGCCACACAGTTGTGGGCAATAGGTAATATTGATGAATGATCTCATACATACTAAAATAAAATTTTAAAAAAAATAAAAAATAAAATAAATAAGTAAAAAAAAAAATAATAAAATAAAATAAAAAAAACTATCTTAAAATATATACAAACAAAAGAATAGACAAATGAACATAATCAGACTATCTGTATGAAAAATAAATAAATAAAATAACAAAATAATATATTGCTTTTGTAACTACTTCCATGATGTAGTAAAACATCTTTTTGTTAACTTATGTTATATTGGTCACTGTTTCGAACAATGTTTTTAAATTCTTGCAAAAAAAAAAAAAAAAAAAAATAGGACGCATCAATTGAACAACGAATTTCTAAACTCGAATCTTGATTCACATCGATCTGAGCAAAAAAATAATGGAAAATACACCGTCAGAAAGTAGGATCCTTCTCATGACATCCATAACTGTTGATTCACGCTCAGTATATCTTATATAGCTCAGTACCTGGGCCCTGTTTCATAATAAAGTACAAACTAATACTATTAGTCTTGTAGATTTAACTTGTAACAATCAATAGTAACTTGTACTTTAGTATTCCTGTAATATCACTAATAGTCATCCCTATTATAAAAAAAAAAGTATTATTATTATTACCACACTAGTTTCTACACCTGTACTATGAACTAATACTATTAGCTTTCAGGACCCTGATCTATCTTCAGAAGAGATGACTCCACAAATGTAACAGTTGTGTTTATTGGTTTTCGTTTCCCTATATCTTACAGCTTCTACGCTTTTCATAACTTTTTTGTTCAATTATGAATGCTTATATGAACCTGTTATACTAATCGACACAGTCCTAGTATTTTTTATTTCTTTTAAAAGCATTTGAAAAAAAATAATAATTCATTAATTTTTTCTACAGTTCAGTCACTGAGGAGGACACTTTCAATTCAAGAAGATGGAACTTTCGACCGACCGGAATTGTCGCTTTAGAGGATTGATTTTTCACATTTTCTCGAAAACGGCTCAAACGATTTTGATTAAAATTGATCTATCAATGTAAAATTAAATGGTATTTTTTATAAACTAGGTCTTATCCCCATTCAAATACTCTTACAGGGTTTTGTTTATTTGAAAAAACACATTTTTAAAAATCTAATTTAACCTATATTTCAGTAGATAGGATGACTAACTTCATAAAAGTATTCTCAGTTTACTCAATATTGATTTAATTAACAATTTAGCATTGAATCAATCGTTAAGCTTTTGTAAAAAAAAAATGTTTAAATTTAATAAAAATTAAAATGGAGATAAAAATTGTTTCTGTTAAAATTGGAGTTTGCCAATCTGTCAACTGAAAGACTCATTTGGAAAATTATTACGGCAACGTATTATCACAATGAATAATACAAAAATATCTCTTCTGGGACGAGTGAGGATTAATTTCAACTTTAAGCATGCTGGAAATTGAAAGTAGTGTGATCTACGCAGAACACCAGAATTTTTAAAATTAACAAAGAACCCAAATAACTTGGGTATAGTGATTACTAACTAGTTTATAAAATGAATGTAAAATCACTGACCTCAGGTAATTTTTTCAAACGTAGTGTGTCATAATATTTCGTCCACCAATCATAGGTGGGTTGTTTATCACTGCTTACTTCAGACTTTGAAGTTATTATTCGTAAAGGAATATAGCCTTGAAAATTATACGATTTCTTGGATAATGGGATCAATTTCCACCACCACTTCGTTACCGGTTTTTTCTCGTCCATAACTTTGAGAAATTCCTTAAAGTAAAAATAATTTTAATATTTCTAAATTCAGTTTAATGTTGTAGTAAAATAATTAGTTGTGATGAAATCATTATTATCAAACGCTTTCAATATTTTCGTCCTTTTTCAGAGTGAGAGAGCTTGAGGGGTTTATTCAAATAAAGTTGATAATTTATCCGAATATAATCAACTTCTTATGTATTAACGTCTGAATTTAAGTATGAATTCTAAAATTAAACACAGTTTAAGTACATTAACTATAATATACCGTATAAAAGTTGTTTTGAAGATCTATTTACGCTCCGACGAACTTAAAACATTACAAATGATTGAATTTATTAACCTGCATAATCATCTCATTTAAAATATTGTACTCACGGCATTTTCTACTTCTTTGGGTTGAATATCTTTTTTTAATTCCACTAAGGGCTCTTCTTCGACAATATATTCCGAATACGGATAAAAACTGCCTCGAATTGATTCAAGGTTTTGAGCATCTAAAAGGAGAATTGAATTTGTTAATACGCATCATGTAAGGAGTAAAGAGCATATACTTATTTATATGATGCTGCGTTTTTCCCATAGACTAGTTTTCAAGGCAGACAGGTGAGCTTCACACTCTAACAGGAACCTGTGTCATATTTTTAGTCCGTCCTGTTAGAATATCATTGCAGAGGATCGAAGTGCTTCGTGTGATGCTAATTATCAACTGTGTGGGCTAACCATTACATTGAAACGAACCAGTAATCGACAAATAAATCAAGTAATGTTTTATAGAAGTACCGCATTCTTGACCATACAGTATCCGTGTGAGCAAGTGTAATCAGCATTGTGTTCATACAACTATTTATTCCCTGGCTTGTCAGATTTAGGTACTAATTTTATTTACGGTTTCAGGAACTAATTGGACCCAGAAAGTTTATAGTAAACAACTGTTTACACTGCGACCATTTTATAAAGCTTCTGTTCAGAGAACTACTTCAATATTGGTACAAGGATTTGTTTTCAGTGTGGTTGCCAAAACAATGTTCGTCCGGCTCGGCTATTTCACTACCCAGTTTGTGGTAAATAACCCATTTTGTAAGAATAGTCATAAAGAACGAAATAAAAGTAAAGTCGTGCAATGTTTCATTTCGGATTTAATGCTAGTTGAATGGTGAAAATATATTGAAACGCTTAGTATGGTAGTGGTGTGGAAGGTGTTCATAACGACAGTTTTATTACGTTTCCTACAATAGATCGAGGAAAAATGGTTTAATTATTTTTTATTCATCGTTGATCACCACTTGAACAAACCGAGCACACTGTTACCAGGCAGATATTTCGAAGCTTATTGGGATGTTTTGGAAGGTGTCCTGGAACCAATTTCCCGCATAAAACATTAATTCATTTTTTGCGAATAATTTAATGCATGTTTGCAATAGTAGTGATCACTAGGGATACGATTTTTATGTGCTAAAAAATCGGAAATATGAACATAAATATGTGCTAATAAATTGTCAAATATTTAAAAAAATATGTAAATAATATGTATTTATAAATTATGTATTATTCAACAATATAAATTACTAATTAATAGTAATTTTATAACTTAAAAAAGTTACAGAAATATGTATTTATTATATATTATATGAATAATATTTTAAAGAAATTATGTTAAAATATGTACAAAAAAATGTACTTAGAGAAAACAGCTTTTCAATAACAAGACATTAGTAATTGTAATTAAACTAGGGGAGTGAAACAAGACTAAGATGAGAAAGTACCATGGGAAGGGGGGAAACAGAGAAATGGATTGAGGAATAAACAAACAAATTATAGAAAAATGCTACAGGAATAAGACCCTTGCTCTTTTTAATTGATTCTGAGAAATTCTCGATGTAATTCTGTGTGAAAATTTATTATTGCCACTGCTTTTAATTTGTGTTCAAAGATAAAGATATAGAATTTTTACACACTATTGACGATAAATAATAAATTTCACCTTTAAGTTTCTTGCGTTCTCTTGAATTTTACGTAGTTGCTGGGAAAAATATATTTACAATTGAACAAATAATTTAAGGAAATACCTGATTCAGGACAAAATACCTAAAAATAACAAATATTTCAGAAAATATGTGATTTACAACAAAATATGTAAAAAAGGCTAAATATTTAAAAATATGTGAAATAAAATTGGCTTCTTCTGGCCATAAATGTCTTGAAACATCTTTAGTTAGTAAGGAAACGAAGATATCATGGTCAGGTAAAAATATGTGAAAACATAAAAATCCTATCCCTAGTGATCACCAATCTCTTAAAAATGGAACTGTAGGTCTTAGTCTATCCTTTGCAGCTACAACATGTTTACAGCAGGAATTGGAGCTGAAAGAAGTTTCATTCGAGTATTCGCGCTTTCCATCGTATTACTCCTATGTTTAACAGTGTAATACTCCCCATAACATTATCAGCCATATATCAAATAAACAGGCCCAACAAATCATCATGATTGATGTTATCAAATATATTTTATTAAATCCCTGTCGCATAAACCTTACTTTCTGCAATTGAAGTTTTTATAGTTTCAACTTTTGACCTCGATTGTTGCCATTCCTTCCATGAAGGAAATTTTAGATGGTGTTTTCTTAAATTTCTTCTTATTTCGCTTCCAATAAATGCCAATGTTCCGAAAGCTTGAGAGCTGAAGAGGCGCATAACAAATGGTGGTGCAAAATACCAATTCTCAGGAAGCTCCTTAAAGAAACATAATGAAAAGTCATGAATTTTTTTTTTTAGTGATATACAAATATTTTTAATTCTTAACTTTTGAATGCAATTAAGAATTAAAGTAAGCTAATAGGTACGTTTTAAGGAACATTAGTAATTAACAAAAATCATAAATATTTAATTATTTTTTGTTAGTTTTATTTCTTATTCATTTAAATATAGGTACTAGGACTTATCAAAATTTGTCAAAGTTACTTTACTATATCAAGATAAGGCCTTAATACCCAGATTATTAGGTCATCTAAAAATTGAAGATTTATCACATTCACCATGGTAACTTATCTCTAACTGACTATCATTTGTTTTTAGAGTGCTTGATGCGTTTTGTGGAACAGTCCACAATGAATGCAAAGTAATTTTTTCATTTCTCAAGTTTATTGATTAAAAACCGAAACATTTCTTTGAAAGGGTTAAAAAATATTTCGGCTTTAGGAGAAATGTATTAAGGTTAATTGAAGATATTTTGAATAAAAAAATATCTTTAACTTTTTTTCTTTTATGTCTCCTACCCCATTGGGACTGTCATTTCATGCGTTCCTACTTATTTCGAAGCTTTGTGAGTGTATATGTATATATTTCCTAGTAATTGTTTGATTTTATTGTCAAAAACCAGAAAGAGTAAAATATCAATTGTTATAAAACATCTACTAGGGATTGACTCCTTCTCAATGTACTGCAGCAAAACGCATCCTAAAAATACTTTTTGTTCTAATCAAGGTACTCTAAAAATACCCCTATTGTAAACACAATGATATTTGAGTTCAAGAACAAGTTGAGCTGTTGTAATAGAATCATGAGTAAGAATGATTGATTGTAATATTTAAAAGTGTGAAAATACATTGTTACTAATATTATGATTCTTGATTTATCTTTATTACATAAATTATTAAGTTGCTACAGGTTAAAGATTTATTATCTTGAATAAATAATTTGTTTAGATTTCGTTATTAGAGTTAGATTGGAATATTATCAATAAAATAAAGAAATATATACATAAAACCTTTAATATTTCATTAGTTTTAGTTATCTTTTTACTTTACTGAGGTCCTTAATAAGACTTATAAAAACGGTATTTATATGACTTCGATACATACATAATGATTTTATGTGTATTTTGGAAAATTTTCCGTACAAAATAATGCTACTTACAACATCCACCAGAACGGGAGGGTCCAGGAAATTTGGAAAATAGTTAGGATCACTCAAAACAGAAGATTCGATATGCATCGATCCACAATCAATTATGATTCGAGGAAGTGTCAGAGATGACATTTTTGCTTGTTTTGTTGGTCTGATACCCCAGAACAAAATTTCAAATCTGAAGAAAAATTGAGGAATTACCACATTGAAAAAGAAATAGGTAAATATACTCTACCCCCTTAGAGAAGTCATCAACTACTTTCTTTTTTTTTTTTATTTATTTTAGGTTCTAAAATCCATTTCCACATAAATAAATAAGTGTAATAATAAATGCATTCATAGTACTGAACGAATGATTTGATATAAAAATTAGACAAATAATTGTAACAGAGGGGTTCATAAAGGAAAATCTTATATAAAAAAAAAATAAATAATCATATAAGTTCTTTCCAAAAGTTCTTTATGCTTTTTTTTCAGTAAACGCGAAACAATAGTAGTTTTTAAAGATGTTTGCTTATATCTCATAAGCTATTTGCTCTACGACAAATTTATTTATGTAAAATATTTTAAATAAGAAAAGTATCTACAAAGAAGTTTCAGACACATTCTTTCGTCCGTTTGATGGTTTAGGCGTTAGAGCGCTTTCAAATATCACGAAAATGCCCCCAAGTGCATGATTTTATTTTATTTAAATTTTATAATTAAAAAAATAAACTGAATGTTATATGGTTGTTTATTTACGTAATTTCAAACAATATTTATATAAGTACACGGGACCCCGCATATCCGTCCTACTCTAAACCAAGACACAGCCGGTTAAGCAGGAGAGCCGGTTAATACGGAGTGTATAAAAGAATAAAACTTCAATATTAATTCAACTCATATGTAAAATTTGAATAAATTGGAGATATACTAATGTATGATGATGTTGGACTTGCTAAGTATGTAAAAAAAAAAGTCTAGATAGACAACAGTGCACAAATGAGCCTTAATTTATTAATAGTTTTTTAAAATAATAAGTTTCACGAGATCCATCATTTTGTGTTATCTTTAGTGTTCCGATGTTACGGGGCTGTGACCTACCCTCAGGAAAATGTACAACATGAATTTTTTATATTTATTACTTATTTTATGATATATTAATATTTCTATGGTTTTAAAATTTAAAAAATAATAACTAGTGGAAATTTTATTTGCAAGGTTTTAAGAGATGTTTGTATAAATCAGTTATTTTATGAATTTTAGACAAATTTTCACTAACAAATCGGACATTATGTTCACAAAACAAAAAGAAAAGAAAAAAATTATATTTTACAAATACATTTTAAAATTTATATTGGTTATACGATTTTAAAGACTACCAAAACACCAAAACGTACTCTAAGTTACAATAGCTGTAAAAATAAAAAAATATAATAAACTGGAAGTGAAAGAAGAAGAGATCCTTTTTTTAATAATGAAAAGATTTTGTAGGGGAATGAAGAAAACATATTTATATAATTTATAAATAATAATAACAATGTGAACTACTGCAACCTATGCAAGGACAGAGGCTCAGTGCTTTGTAAGCTTAGTATGGTTTTTAGAACAACGGTTAAACAGGGAGGTGATTTTTTTAAGAGCACGCTTCACTACTAAATTTTTTCTCAATTATGGGTACCCACTTTATGAGGCTGTGTGCCCCACGGGGGCCCTCAAACCCACAGATTTGTCTCAAGACAGCAGTAACAGAATTAATAATTATCTGCCACAGCCGAATTCGAACTCAGGTCATTGGAGTAGCGCAGCCTTACCTTAGCAACCCCACTCTCTTATATAATTTATGAATAGCTTTGACATATATTTTTTTATTTCAAACTATGCTTACGACACCAGCGTTAGTAATTATTATATCAAACTTTTAAACATTCAGGTCAATTATAAATAAATATATTCATTTATATCTCCATATATTGACTATCACCTTCTAGAGAGCACATAGAAGACGAGAAAATAATTATTTCATATCTAAAGTTCATTAAAATTTATTAAAAAGATGTATATTCTTGAATGTTTCTCGGACAGTAGATTTTTTAATCTATTTTTAGAGTTCTTGAATACAAAAGAGATAATACAAATTTATAATTACCTGTACGTTTTTGTCGTTGGTTTAATATACGTTGGCAATTCAATCACATGATGAGAGGCGGTAACATCATCGGCTGAAGTAGTTTCACGACTCTGAAGAAATAATTTTTTTTTCAGATCTTGAATTAAATATTTATATTTAATTTTAATGAAATAATTAATACTTTTAAACGTCCAAGAGACCGACCGAAATATACCGTTAATGATTTAGGTCTTGAAGGGTTTTGAGGTGGCAAAGAGAACTTGTTGCCTCATATTCACTTTTCATTATTATTGTTCCCAATAATGTTGCTGTAACTAACTAATTTTTGTTTCCGTAATAGTAACTAATTTGTACATCAATAAAACCTCCAGCTTCAATCAATTCAAGACACGTCACTATCAAGAGTGAGAGAATATTTTTCTCCGTTGGAACTGCTCGCTTTTTCTAAACTAGCGGCTAGCGCCAGTGTTTGTCATGAAAAATGACTTATTTTGCAAGGTTATAAATACAAGTTTTATTTTATTTCCAATTATGCCCTTGAGTATTAGCTAAAAAATATGTATCTGCAATTTTAAAGCCCTCGGGATAAATAAAAACAGCCAATTGAATTATTAGGACTACCTCAAGAACTATTAGACGTATATTTGCATATTCCTAGTCCAATTGGAGCTAACCAAATGCATTATAAAGTAATTCCTAATGATTATCTTGCAAGAAGTAACAGCATCTATGCTATTTCCATAAATAAATTAAAAAAATGTTGCTATCTGATTCTTTGAAAACAAAATTTGGGTATTTTGAAAACTATTTCAGGAACTTTGGATTGCTTTGTATGCATTCTAATTGATGGTGGCCAGATGCACTATAAAGTAGTTCATAATGATGATCTTCATCAGAGTAGCAGTTTCCACGATATCTGGCAAAATACATTTTTTAAAATATTGAGTTCTATGTGGAAGAAAACGTTGGTATATGAAAAACATCATACCAGAAACCACCAGACTTACGGATGTCTCTTAGAGATCAATTTTAAGCTTTTTAAATGTATAATATATGACTTTATAAGGATTATCTTCTAAAGAGTATCAGTTCCCCTGATTCTTGCAAAAATAAAATTTAAAAACGTTGTTTTGGTTTTTTTTTTTACTTCAATACAAAAAAACAAGCATATATGTAAATAATAATTGGATTGTTTTGTTATAGAGGTCCAAACCTGAATAAGCTCAAATGCTACTAAAATTTCTCCTTTTACTTTCCCTTGGTCACAAATTCTTTGCCATTCCAATGGTGGTGGATAGTGTGGAGGCTGGAGTTTATCATCTTTTAAAAAAACGTGAGGTTTTCCCAAAATTCTTCCAATCAAGTTTTTTTCTTTATTTCCTGAGGAGATAATGAAACCAAGATTTTTTTTTTAATTGCTTTACATTATTTTATATTAATAAAAAAAAATTAAAACATGATGCGTCCTAAAGATTTTAGGAACTATCTTGGGAGAGGGGTAAAAGTAGGATAAGTTAGAATTTCAAAATATTCAACAGTATATGAAACAGTTGACCTATAACGTTCATTTCTGAACTTAGAATTTTGTCTCTTACTTCGACTACGTTTACTTTTTTTACCGCCCTCCCTAGAAACATATACTTGCATTAAGTATTGCAATATAAATTAATACATTTATTTTTAAACAAATAATAATACTTACTTAAATTCCAAAATTCAAGAACTACTTTTTTGGGATTACTCTTAATACTTTCGGGATTTGCATAGATAATGGTATCTTTAATTACTAAAGTTTCCATCCACACTGGTGATAGAGTTTCCTTAGTCTGTTTTTTATTTAACCATGATTCCGGAAATCAAATTCGAAATGGATAATTTATAGAATAAATAATCATT
>NW_027114980.1:469942-495699 GCF_000696795.3 Halyomorpha halys
TAAAAAAATCAAATTATGTAGTAACATACTTTTTCATTAATCTTTTTTTTGTATTTTTAGTAACATATATTACTAAAATGTTAATTTTTTTTTTCTAATGCTTTAAAAAGCAAAATAATTTAATGAGATATTTTGTCTACGGAATCTCACTTAAACAATCTACATTCAGCTCAAGTTTGATTGAAGTAAATACGAACAATTTAAAAATTTCACTTCAATAATGATCTCATTTGGAGTAGTTAACATTCCAAGAGCTTTGATGGACAACGGTCATCTAGAATTGTCTTTTTAACCTTAAGGATTCTTTAGGTAGACGACACGAAATTTCTAATGTAATTTGGAATGATATAAACAACTCAAGATAATCCCAATACAAGTTTTAGAAAAAACATCATAATAAAGAAATTTGTAATTCTTATACAGCCAGTTAGAAGATAGAAAAGGTACAAAGGATTTGGCGAAAAACATGATTTAAACTTTGATGTAAGAAGTCAAAGCACATTCCGTTATATAATTAAAACTTGAATCATTATGACAAATGTATTGCATTGTTCATGCGTTACTAAGGTATTTAAAAAAAATATAGAAATATTCCTTTTCTTTTTTCTTTTTTTTTTTTTTTTTACATCATTTACGTCATAATAACACCTTATTTGCACAGTGTCTGATGAATCATGAAAACAACTTCAAATCAATGAGAGTATGCCAGTTTTGCTTTTGATGATCCATTTTAAAGTTATATGTTATTTTATGTCAGAGCATTTGAGGAGGAATCCATTACTAAGAATTTCCTGTTTTCTCAAGTCCGATGTCCGATAATCTTTGAGTCCTCTATATTTTCTATGATCTATAGCCCTATATAATAATTAGTATACAAATATATTATACATAATTAGATAATTAATCAAATTCTCTCTCCCTAGGTGAGTCTCAAGCTAAAAATAACTTAATTATTTCAATTATATTATTTCAAAACTTTTTTGAGACAAGGTAATATTTATTAAATAAATCAATTTTATATCCAAATCCGTCTCAACACTTTATTTATTCATTAGTCCAACGTTTCGGCCTTTGTAGCCATCTTCAATACAAAAATCCTTCTCACATTAATTTATAATTTCTATTTCCAGGCTATTCTGCCCAAGTCATTTTCTTTATTTAAAGTTCAAACCTCTATATTTAAATTTAAAACCATTATATGGTGTGGTGTTTTATACTGTTGATAATCTTATAGAAAAAATAAATGTTAATGGTTTTAAATTTAAATAAAGAGGTTTGAACTTTAAATAAAGAAAATGACCTGGGCAGAATAGCCTGCAAATAGAAATTATAAATTAGTGTGAGAAGGATTTTTGTATTGAAGATGTCCCTGAAGATGGCTACAAAGGCCGAAACGTTGGACTAATGAATAAATAAAGTGTTGAGACGGATTTGGATATAAAATTGATTTATTTAATTTATTTCAGTTAATTTTATGAGAATTATAATTCACTTTTTCAAAGTTATCAAATACTATTTCAGTTAATGAGAATCGGACGATTTAAGGTTTCTTACGTCCTTCTATTACGTATACTACTCTTGAAACCAGGTTAATATGATCGAAAAAGGAACTACTTGGATAAATTATAATATATCAGAAGATAAAATATGAACATTTTTTTTTTCATAAAATTTAAGCCATAATTTTGAAATAATACTTATAATTAGAAATTTTATACCAGGCACTGGCGATGAAGTATACACAACTTAGTAAACGATTAAAGCCCATATTACAAGTACCACCCAAATAGACCCCTCAAAAAAGGTCCCCTCAAGCTCTATTGGAATGAATTAATTATTACGGACCATACACTGCGTCATAATAAACCAGATATACTCCTTACAGGTCTAAGAGAAATAAACCAGAACTTATTGGTGTCGGGATCCAGACGATAATAATATAAGCTCCACTGTGGGAGAAAAATTGAGGAAATATCATGATTGGCGATAGAGTTGAAGTAGACTATATCATTTGGAAGGTGTTACCACTATTCACTCCAATTATAATATCCACGAATGGTCTCAAACAAAAATCAACAATGGAAAATATGAATGGTTTGGGGTTGCCTATTGATATGCTAAGAGAGCCTTAACAGTCGGTTCTCTTAGGCACAGCACGTATAATGCGAAAATGTTTAAATATTTGAAAAAAATAAAATAAACAAAAATATAAAGGTGGTTGGACTTCTGGTCATTCATCGCAGATGCGCAACCCACAATAGCGAGAAAACCAGATTATATCATGATAATTATATTTATACATAACATATATAATTATAATAATATATTTAATTGGGCCGCCCATAGCTCAGTGGTTAAGACACAGTCTTACCAATTTGATGTCTATTGGCGGTGCCGGTTCGAATCCGGCCTGGGACGTTGACTTTTTTTCATTGAGTTGCGGTCCCACAAGATGAAGACTTTGACCCCCAAAACCATGGTTAGGCAATATAGGACTCCAATGGGAGTCTTGGCCGAAAAAAAAAATATATTTAATTTATAATTTTGGATTTTCTATTATTTCACTACGCCAATTCTTCTGAATATGAGGTCTTCCGTCATATAAAACACATTTAGTAAAATTCTTCTGTTTTTTTCGTACCCTTTATTAAGAGCAATAACATTACTAGTTCATACACAATACAAGAAATGTATTATGTATACTTTAGTACGTCTTCTCCCTTTGATTGCCTTGTGGCATTATAAGGTGTTGATATGAGTCCAGTTAAGGTAGTATAGTCTAGCTGTAGCCTATGGCTGACGCCATGGGATTAATGGAACGTAGTAAAATTTTTTTGTTTTTGTTTTTTTTTGTCTTCATACCCTCCTAACGAAATAAGTTATTGAATACAAACATATAGGAGATAGTTATATTATTCCAGCTTCACCCTAAAGTAAAATTTTTAAAAGATTTTATGGCCATTTATATATTTACACCGAATAAGAAATAACGATTTTGGATTTGAAGAAAAAATATGATTTTAATACAATGAATCATACTTCCAAGATTATAAGTATTAAGTTCCGTTCATAATTAATAATTAACCTCCCACGAGCACTAGCCTTATAGATTTAAATTTAAATTGGTATATCATAAAATAAGGATTATAAAATAGTAATAGTAAAATAAAAAGATGTATAATAAATTAATAATGATTGCAAGGACTACCGTGAATCCACAAACATTATTGTCGTCAGTTAAGAGGAGCATCTCTGACCAATTTAATAACTGGCCAAGGATTAAAATAATTAATTATTAAATCAATTAGTTATTAATATATTGAGATACACGTGTGAAGCATTAATAAACGGATGCTGGAAAAGGCAGTGGCTCAAGTCGTCCTTCAGTCTTTGGGAAGCTACCTTGGCCTCATAAAAAAAAACTAACAGGTTAGAAAATGGAAACCACAAAAAATCAGTTTACTGCTTGTTTCTTCAGTCTGTTCAGTAGATTACTTCCTCGTTATGTAATAAAAAAACTAATTTCAATAATATACGGAATGATATTTTTTGAAATGGACGGTAATCTATTTCGGAAGACATTCGGATGGGATTATAACAGAGTTAAAAATTAATAAAATACTTTAAAAATGTCAAATATTAAGCACTGTAAACTGACGTTCAAGGAGTCTGAAAATTTTTGTAAAGTTGTACATGGGTAAAAAAAAAATATAGAGATCATTTATTATAGTATGTAAACATTGATTATACTTTCTTCCTACTTCAGTAATGAAAGACTATTGCTTATGAACAAAATAACAAAAATAATATATCATAGTTTGTAAAAAAAATTTCTGCCAAGTATATTGATTACTATAGTTTCTTCATTAATTCCAAATTCTTTTATTTTTTACCATTTTGTTTTGTTTTTTTTCTGAAAAATATTATTTTTCTCCTATTTCTGTTGCGTGGGTAATTATCAATACTTCAATGCTAATAATTTTTCGTTCCAAAATAAAATATAAAGACACGATCCAGTGTTAAAACATAGGTGTCTCCAGGATTTCAGTTTTTCATGTGTGTAAGCGAGAGTGATCTAATCTTGAGTGATCGAGTCCTAGTGAGCCGAAAAATATCCATTTTTTGAAAAATAAATGCGGCCAAATAAAATATTCGTTTACGGATGCAGAAGTAGTGGATAAATGTATGATATGATACATAATGTGAATAAAATCAATGTGGGAGCAACTAGGTGATAGACCCGCAAAATCCCTGAAATCATTATAAAAATCCGACGAACGTTTTCGAGTGATAAGGCCCAAACACAAATTTGACTAGAGATAGACAGAGAACCAAATATGTTCGTTGATGTTTCGATGTAAAATGCGAGTGAAAATTTTCAATTCTGAGGACATTATATATCTATATATTTATTTATTTCCTGCATGAATACAAATGCTCTCTATTTTTGGTAGTACAGGAAAAAAAGAAAAAGAAAGATTCATGTGTACATTTTATTAATCAAAGTGTAAATTTTTCAAATTAATCCTCCAAATATTGGTACATATTGGGGAAGAGCTCACTGGCAGTTACATAGACACAGATAATGAGCTCTGAAGTGGTTAAAAAACTATTTATTGTGAGAGTAAATATTGATATTCGGTCAGTTAACAGATTAATACTATTAGTGGTGTTATGAAATTTATTTTCGAATCTGAGTTGCTTTTTTTTCCGATTTTTTATATATATTATTTCCTTTTACTCCGCTTATGTCCAAAACGTCTTCCTTTTTGAAGAATGTTCGCCACAAGTAACGGTATGGCTAAGAAAAGGTTTCGATGACAAAGAGATACATACCAGAGGAACATTCCTATTATTTTCAGATACATCACGTTCCCAGTCGTCGCGAAGGGTATCCAGAGGCCTTTTCTAATATGAACTCCAGCGAGTTCCATATCATAGATTTTTCAATCAACTTTCCCAGATAAACGTTATCAATTAAGTAGTTATGTCGATAGAATACCGACCCCAATGCTGAAATCTTCTACACGATTGTTTTATTTTTAATTATTTCATTGTAATAACATTTCATCAAATTCACTATATTTGAAATGGTATTCTATTATGTTTTTTAGTACTGTGTGTAGTTTTAAAGGTATAAAAAATTAATTATCAGTAACGTTTTAAAACAGCCGTCATTATTGATTTCCTCAGTACGGTTGCAGGGCCGTCAATTTTGAGAAGTAAATGTATAGTTTTCATTAAATGAAAAATTGGGGTGAAATAACTTCTTTTTTTTTCTAGGGCTCTTGGACTTACAGTGATTAGATTGAATTGTTCTGACCAGGATTATGAGTTTTGTTGTGAACAATGAAATCGATTAAAAATCATTTATACATCCTGGATAAAGCAAGATTAAACCCAACTAACAGTATTATTATCAATTATAAAAAGATAACGAAACTTCCTTACAAAATATGTTTTAAACTAAAGGGAATTGGAAATTATGAATGATTTTCAATAATTATCTTAAAGTCTTGTCTTAGGAAAATAAATCTTACAGAATTTTCCTCAAATATAATTTTATTCTTATAATAATAAATGAGGAGTTTTCTACCAAAAGTTGATATAACTTCTTCTGAAAACAAAAGGTTTTTCTGTTCAATAAAAATTCTACATGAGTTTAATGGGTTCAGTTTATCTTAAAATTTAAATTTCCTGTTGCTGAAATAGTTGCTACAAACCAACATTATTTGTAAAAATTTAACTTTTCTCGATGAGATGCTCCAATAATAATTTTTAAACAATGACTTTCTAATAGTGGATGTACTGACTTTTGATAGAAAACCCCTCATATGTAAATTTACCCATACTCATAACTTCCAGAAACAGTTTGTATTTATTTTTTTACGCATTCATAACAATTCTTTATACATAGGTGACATAAAAATTGCAAAAATTTTACAAACGGAACGTGATTTCTCACGCAATGAACATTCATTAAATACAAGGAGATAAAAGCTAACACGTGAGCCGTTAGCGAGATGTAGATAAGAGTCTAGTCACAATAGCAAAGGGTCAAGTAGCATTCGGAGAGCTCATGCATAATCACTTTGCAAGTCACCGTCTCTAAATGAACTTTTCATGAGGCAAATACAATATTTTTCCAAACAAATTAGCTTCCTTCTCAACCAAACTAAATCTTATCTCCTATATAATCCTTCTGGAAATAAATCATAATTTCAAGTAAAACTACTGTAAATATAAGGTATATTACTGAACTACCATAAAATGTGAGATCGCAATGTTAATTCCATAACCTCCTAACTATATATCGTTGCTTGGCAATAATAGCCAATAATGGCACATCTGACAAATTTTAATTTTGTGTTGGAGGTTGTCCATGGATTGGACCGTAGATTGGAGTTAATTTGTAACAGCTCTATTACCTTTAGGAAAGTCTGTACCGCAGTCTACAGTACTATCTATATCTTTGGAATACGTTCAATTCTAAATAAAATCGAAAATTTTTTTTTAGATGTGCCACTATTCAAAAAAATGAGGGATATGTTTTACACTGTTGTTATGAGAATTTAGAATCAAGGGCACGATATGTTACTGTGTAAGGAGTAAAATAAAATAAAAACGTAAATCTTTTGTCGTAGAAATTATTTTGTTTTTTTTTCACACAAAACAATCTATTTGGCATTAATTTTTTTTTTCAATCACGTCAAACCTATTCCATTAATCTAATCTTGCTTAAAATAAATTATACTGTGCTATTTTGTAACCTATTCAAATCGAGTGGCACACAAACACAACCCAAAACTAATCAATACA
This sequence comes from Halyomorpha halys, assembly GCF_000696795.3. NCBI lineage: Eukaryota > Metazoa > Arthropoda > Insecta > Hemiptera > Pentatomidae > Halyomorpha > Halyomorpha halys. Next base: position 476,762 of record NW_027114980.1, read on the forward strand.
CATCAAAACAATAGCAATTAATTATTTTTCACACAATTTAAATTTGTATGTAGATTTATAGATATAATTTAATTTTTACATTTAACATAAAATATTACTGAAAATTTTATTAAATACGGTATATATGAATACATATATACCGTATTTAATAAAATATTACTGAAAATTTATAAAATTAATTTAGGATCTGTAGATAATGTATGTTTTTAAAACATTGTTTGATGTCTCTATTAATCATTACCACTTCATTTCTCTTATTTTATTATTAATAAAGATATCTTATGATTTATAAGAGGAATTATTTTTTGTTGTCTTTTTATACTTTTGTTTTATACCATAATATTTCTAATTTGTATTTAACAATAATGTATATAAACATTAATTGCTCTTTCTTGTTAATTACCTTTGGTTCTTTTTATTAGAAGCTAGTCACCTTGTGATTATGATATAATAGATAGTTTAATTTTATGTGTCTCCTATTTATTTATTACAAAAAAAAAAAATTATTAATTAAAAAATAAAATTAAAATGTTTGCTATAAAAATTAACTCTTCTTATTGGGAGATAAAGTAAAAAATTAGCTATCCAAAACACCCTCAAAGTACAAGAGCCCAATGGAAAAAAAAAAAATCAGTTATTTCATGCCAAGGTTGGCATTTTTTAATTTATTTTGGAAATCATCATTAAAACTTCTACTCCTATGAAGATAAATGTTATAAACTACATTATAATACATTCAACTAGCTTTAATTTGAGTGGTAATAGAAATCTGTATGTCTCATGGTTCCTGTGATATACATCTCCCACAATAAATTGTACTTATGAATTGTACTTGAAATTGTACTTATTTTTCAGTAATTTTTTTATGAAATGTTGCTTTTAAAAAAACTATATCTCGGAAACTATTAAAGATAAACAAATCTGTTAGAGCTCATATTTTAATAAATTTACTCTACTTTAAATGATGTTCTTGTAGGATTATCTTGTGTTGTAGGTAGTTTTAACAATATGGAGCTTCGAACCATAATTTTTTTTTTTTACATTTTGAAACAGCTGCCATTTTTTATTCCTCCAACTATACTTGATCGACTAATCCATTATTATTAGTAACCATATGTAGTTTTCATTAATGTAATAAAAAATTGGATGAAATAACTGATTTTTTTCTCCTCTAGAGCTCCTGTACTTATCAGGTTTACATGTCGTATTGAGGGTTAATCTAAAATTAACTCACGGATGAGTCAGCAGATAAATACAGTTCATGACGAGCCTCCAAAATAAATCGGTTAAACCTTGTTATTCCATCATACCCTAGTTTTATAAATAGCATCAGTCCATACAATTTATAACAGAGAAATTAGCTTATATTTTTGCTGTTTTCACAGCACAATAGTAATTTTTTTTTTTTTTTATAGAATCAATCCTAAAATCCACATCCGAAAATATGACACCAAGTAAACAATATCAAAATATTCCCCACGGTGCCGACTATTCGAGATTGGTTTATTCCAAAATCTATTCAAATCATAGAATGTTTTTAATTAAACTTGAGTCAATTTGTTTGTAAAATCATAATCGTTTATGATATTACAGATTTGTGGTTCTTCAAAGATGATCGCTTTGAATGTTTCTATTCTAGCTGAGAACTTTCTTCTTCCACATGACTACCCAATGGCCAGGGATGTTTAGTCTATCTAGTTTTTTGATCTTGACGCCAGAGCCACAGTTATTTTTTTTTTCTTTTTGATACATTTAAATCTAAGAAAATATATGAATTTTTTCCTTCAGTTGAAATAACAACATAAACAAACCAATAAACTATGTAAATTAAGGATTATTGTACCGAAATGAACAAATTAAAGATGAGATAAATATTATACACACGACTAAAGATGAGATAAATATTAGAATACTAGATCCGTTTGTAATGAGAATCTAGATTTTTTAATAATAAAAAAGTATAAAGTCGATTTGAATAAAGTAACAAAAACAATCGTTTACATTGGTAAATTTATGTATCTAAATTTCAATCCAAAACCCATGCTACAACAAAAAAAATGAATGCATACCTTTTTTCGTTCCTAGATGTAATTTATATACATTTTTAAGTATGTTTTAATCTGATATAATATTTTTTCTGGCTATTACTGACTAAAAAAGAAAAAACTACGAGTACGAAAAAAAAAATGTCTAGGTATTTCCTTTTTCTTAGAGTAAAATTTGCTAATTTCAATTAAAAGTAAAATCACGCATACTGTCGATCCTAAACTATTTCTTTTAATTCTTTATCTTTCCTTTTCTTTTTTTTTAAGTCCAGGTCGTGTGTTTTTTCATCTACTTCTTAAGCTATAAACATTGCCTAAATAGCGTGCCCGAAACGAAGCTGTTAATATGTTTATTTTTCTTTTAATGTAATTTCACCACTACAAGTAATTATTTAAAAGTTAAAACAAAAATATATGTGACCGCTAACAACTGTGGTTGGGTAGATTTGTGCTTAATAAAATATCAAATGATGAATATCAAAAACATTTTGCCGACACATCTTCAACGATCCACTAATTTTATATTTGCCACCAGTACACTTTTTGTTCATTCTGCTATAATGTGATATAATTTCATATTTAGTGTAAAAAGTGTTCTATTATTATGCTGAATTCATCGTTAAATTTAATAATGAGCTTTAAAAATAAAAATAAAAATAATTAGCTTCACTATTAATTAATTATGTATCCAATTAACATTTATGAGTTTTAATTACTTGTTACGGTAGGGCCATAACTGTGTTGATATACATTGTTATTTATTTAATATATCTGGTCGAATATACATTAGAAAATATTTCGTTCCAATGTTTGCCAACACATTTGGCATATGAAAATTTGATGATCATTATTTACCCGACACTTTGCTCACCTAATACCGATTTTGTAACATTTTGCTATGAGAACACTGGAAGCTTGGAAGTTGAACCTTTAGCCGACGATGCACGAGCCCTTCACACCCCATTAGAAATTACCAAAGACCTTTCCCTTAAAATAGTGGGGAGGCTATTGATATTTATATGAGGTAACATCTACGGTGAACATTAACTAGAAATTCTGTGATTGAAAAATAATCTTTGAATTAATTAATTGTCTATTCCTCGTAGTGTCAAAATCATTTTCCTTCTAATTAAGATTAATTCTATACTTTAGAAGAGTACATACATAATCACTTAAGCTCCTGTACCTCGTAATATTCGATTTTTTTTAAAATTATTACAGAGATATCCCGTCTCCATTATCATATGTTTGGAATTCTATATTATTTATTGTTTTCAGAATTCTTTGCGTTTATTTTAATTTTATAAAAATGCTATAAAGATGTTTGCTACAGTTTAAGCGGTGATATTCTAAAATAAAATGTATAATTGCATGATGCAATGAAATAATTAATACACAAAAACTCATAACGCTATTTTCAGTAATTGTTTAAATAAAAATAAATTATGTTGTGAATGATTTTATTGGTATTAAGAAATATGCGGGCTGTTGTTGGAAACCATGACAAAACTACTTTGAACACCCTTGAAATACCGAATACGAAATCATTGAAAAGTGCCAAGTAATGATGACATAGGACTGCTTCGTATCATCTGACCAATCCTAATGACAGCAGCTTGCCACAGCAAGCTATGACAGAAGTTATATTAAAAATTAAACCGTAGACAAAAAATCGAACTATATAATCGTAGTATCCAGCATATTAATTAAATATGTAATGCTGCCGAACTCAAAGACTTCTGAGGTTAATTTTAATTTTTTCTAACCACAATTACATTTTTGAATATTCATACTATTTAAAATTAAACTGTAGTAACTTCCTGAGCATAATAATTAAGACAAAGTTATACACACGCAAATAAAAAATTATATCTATCAGAATTGAATAGAGTTTTGCCCACATCAGTATGTACGATTATTAATAATAATGTTGGCCACTGATAATTACGTGAAAAGATCATTATCTGAACCAGTCCCATTGGGCAACGAATCATTGTTTCGATAATAACAAAACCTTTTGTGCTTTACTCAATGCCAGGGTCTTTGATATATAAAAAGCATTTACCACATCATCTTTCTTTTGGTTTGATAGACCACTGAAACGTACCATTTACATTTACTGATTTATTTGTTAAGTTCTTATCGTAGTTCTATTTAAATCAATCAATCAGTATCTTTATAAAAGTTGGTATTTTTAACTTCATCTCCTCTTTTCCATTTTTCCATCTACACTTATACCCACGTCTTTTTTCTTCAGTTGTATAAAATTATGTAAATTATGTTTTAAAAAATAATAACAATATATAAATAAATAAAACGTTGTGCAAAAGGAGTACATGGAGTTTTCTTCTTTTTTGCTTAGCACTTCCTGACCAACATATCAAAATAAAGCATCACAAAATTTACTTGCCTAAGAATAAAACGTGTCGGAAATAAAAAGATGTTAATAACAATCATTTTGTATAATTTTTTAACCTGGAATTTTTATTCAAGAATTAAAATAATACTTACTAGTTGTCTTTTTTGAGTAAATACATTTGTAAATTAAAATAAAATATAAAAATATTTCAAGACTCTTATAACATCTTCATATGTCACGTAACCTGTTGAGATTTACTCTCTGTTCTTAACAAATCCAAAACCTTTTGACAAATGACTGATGCCTTGACCCTTGTGACATTTGTACCATTAGTTATCAGAATTATTATTAGATCTATCCTTCTAAAAATTACAATTCATATACTCTCTCTAACGTATCAGTTGCTTACTCACATATCAATATAGGTTTTATGATAATATATATAATAATTAAACATTTCATTGGTGTCAGGAAAAAAGAACAAATCCAACAATTTTCAGAAGAGAATTTTTTTGTACTTCACCTGGCCAGGAATAATGTTCATGGGCGAAAAACGTAAAAAATATTTATGGATGATTTTTAAATTACAGCAAATTTCAAAGTCCCAATTTTCAACCTAAACTCACCTCTAAAAATATAAAATTCTGAATCTTACTAGTTTAGCTTACATACACACATAAGCTTAACTAAAACATGACACCGATGAAATGTTTCGCATTTGGAATATTTTTAGTATATTTTGTTGGGGTTTTTATTGAATTTAAATGGCATATTCTGTGAGTTTTTACTGTACAAATTCTGTCCTTAGTTACGATCATAGTTAATTTCAAGTCTTTTAATTTCACTTAACATGTATATTAAGGGATAGTATAAAAGAAATGAGCTGTATAAATGAGCAAGGTTTAATTTCAACTCCAAATTTGGGTGGTGAGTGAAATTTATGCGTATCACACTACATTTTTTATTTTGTGGGCTTATTTATCCACGACAATCATTTTTTCTAATAAGATATAAGAATTTGCATATCCTACAGTGTGCTCTAAAACGATAAAATTTTTTTGTAAGATTACAATTAAGACCTGAATTGAGTAAAAAAAAATTATCTTTAAAATTTTGGGTAAAACTTTTTCCCGAGAGATTTATGAAAATAAACTTAAAACATTTATTCAAAAATTTGCTCTAGGAAAGCAATTACAATAAGAATTAAAGTGCTCATGGAAAGTAAAACAGTAGTAACACATTGTAATACAATTATTTAATCATGTCTTTCAGAAAGAAATATTTTCCTAAAAAAGAATTGTTACTAACAGGAATGTGTAACGACCTTATGTAAACATTTAATTAAAGTGAGAATTCAAAATTGCCCATTGTTTGAGAACCTGGAACATTCTTGATTGTATTTCACATAGTTGATCACATAAATACCTATACTTTTTAGTATCAATGATTATTCCAGTAAAATATGGCTACTAAAAATACAAAAATAGCAGACTTGTCAAGTTCACCCTTTTTACGTAACACTGACGATATGAGTATGTTAATATTAGGTGATAGTACTTTTTACGAAGGTGTGGAAATCTTATGTGTTTTTACGATGACATAAAACTTAAAAACAATATGAATTGAAAAGTGAAGTTCAATACTTACAGAAGACATTTCACTTCTGCAATTAAAATATATTTTAACATAGACATGGCATAGTCCAGACACTTCATCACATGGAAGAAAATGCCCTTGATATAAATGAACTCGACATGAAAAAATCTGAAAATTAAATCAATTCAGTATTGGTAATTGCACTTCGATTCAATGTTACATCTCAAACTTGTTCAAAATATAATTTATTTTATCTGAAACGACTTTCTCGTTTAAAATTTTTACATAAATTTCTGTTCCAAATAAGTGATTTTAATTAATCTTCGTCGATATAATATTTGTTTAGATTATTTCTTATGCAGCTAGAATTTACCATAAACTGAAATTTTTTAAAAGCTTTATACTAAACAGCAATAACCTAATTAAAAAGGAAATTATCAATTTCAAGACAGATATAATATTCAACTAGACAGTTTGGTTTAGAATCATCTTTTTTTCCGATAAAACAAATAATGAGAACAAATAAAAAAAGAATTGTAAGCAGCATTAATGTGCTAGCCAAATAAAATCTTTTTTATGTTTCTGTTTATTGCCTGACTCAGCCTTGATAGAGACCAGCAACGTGGACCCCACATAACCGTCTAATATTTTTTTTAGCATCTTCATACTTATTTTGACCGCCAACTAGACCATATAATCCAAACATTCTTTCTAATATAGATAGGCATTGATGAACATGTACATTTGGATAAAATCGGCATTTCTGTTGCTATGGATAACTTTTTTTAATTAAACAAAAGTTCCATATATGGAATATAGAGTAAGGGAAAGTATTGTGATCGTGAAAAATTCCGAATTCGAGTTTTCGACGGAAAGGCATGTTTTGAGTTTCCTTGAATCCAAAAAAAACTAGTCTCGATTGTCAGTCAGCCAAGCTCAAAAACGAAAAGTTGTACGAAACTGAAATAATATATTTAAGACAGGAATATGCCTAGGATGTGACGGTAACTTTTTCGGAATCAGCTTTACGGGAGTGCTACTTTGTAGAAACGTTTTTTCACTCGTTTTTCTCGAAAATGCAAATCTTCAGCAGGCTCTCCGAAATATACTTAATGATGTGTGATACACGTAAATATTTTATTGAGTGAATTAACGCACCATCCGGCGCCGGCGATGAGTCCAATGATGTCAACTTAACAGCTATTTTCATCACCTTTACAATAATGGACATCAGATTTGGCATCGGGGAGCTTTTCCTATAATACACACGTTTGCGAAGATTCTTTTTTTCAAAGAGGCTTCTAAAAAAATGTTTTTCAATGTCGGCTCCTTTTTTTTTCTTTTAAGGCAATTCACGACAAAGGCGATGTTCGCTAAGTTAGCTACAGGTGAACAACCTATTCCAACCATGGTGGGGAGGGGAGTCAAGTTTTCACTTTGTGGGACCGCCACTTAATGAAAAAGTCAACACCCCCAAGGCCGGATTCGAACCGGCACCGCCCATAGATCTCAGAACGATAGACCTAGGCCTAACCGACTGCGCTATGGACGGCCCGTCGAATATCTTTAATGGGCTAGCTTGGGAAAGTCGGTGTTCATTATGTTCTGTGCTACCTTCTGTTATAGTAAATGTATTGTGCCAGTTCATACTAGTACTGCTCCAGCCGAAGGCTCCTGCCTGCCATATTAGCTCTCGACAGATTCGATACCTTTCCTGCACTCTTGTTGACCATGTTATTTTGGTTTTATTCTTTTTTCCCATTTTATAGAATTTAATAACAGAATCCTGTAGGCCCGACATTTCGACGTTAATATTTTTAAGAAAATACAATAAATCACCTACTGCTTTGGCAAAATTCATAGATTTGAAATTCTTTCCTTTTATATAATTTTTCCTGTTAGGTAGCCCATCATTTAGTTATTTCTGATTTGACATAATCTGTATCCTCCTCTTCGAATTCATTATCTCTAATATTACTTAGTAAGCCCCTTAGCTTTTTATTGTTTGCTCCCCTGGGATACTTCTTTGCTAAATAGATTCTCAGACATCTATCACCCATAAAAGTTAGCCAATAGATTGGACAAACTTAATTCACCATTTTCTGTGGGAGAGGAACTTGTTTGACCTATTCTTTCACAGTCACCTCATTTGTTAGTAGCAATGCAATTTTGGGAAGATATCATCAATTGATAATGTCTTGTCCAGTACTACCTACCCACCCATTCCTATTCTAGCCACTCGATCTTGAAGAACTTTTTCATATATATATAATGTATTTGAATTTAAAAAAGTATTTAAACAAAAGTAGAACAGAATTTATATCATTAATTTTAATGAGGGCAGACATATAAGGATAATATAATTTTGTTGCCACACTTTAGTTTTAAAACAGTAATTGTTTTATACATTATTTGAAATAAAAATAAATTAAAATAATCATGAATGAATTTAAATAATACTCCAAGTAATTACCAAACAATACATCCATGTAGGAAACAATGAAAGCAAATATAACTAATACTCTAAATGTATATTGGGGACTAAAACATTTTAATATCACTGAATGTAAAAAATAAAAAGAAACACCAAAGGGTATATGCTGTTTAAAAACTTATTTACAGAAATATTAATATAAGTACAATCAACATAATTTCAAGATAAAACTGCATTGATGTTAAACAGTGTTTTCAAAAATATGGGGATCAGGAAATTGGATAATTATCTATGGGTATTTCAGTAGTGTAACATGCTCACATGAATACTCATTTCAATGAATTTTCAGGAGGCATAAGATATGAATATGCCTGATATAATGAGGATAAGACAGGTACAATTCTGATAAAGCATTCAATGTGAATATATAGAAATATTTACCATTTATAATTTTAAATAATAAGCAACTGCTAAAGGATAGCACAGCTAGAGTGCTTGTCTTCAGACTGAAAGAATTCTGTTTCACAGAATAGTAATCCCTAGAACATTTTTAAAGAAAATTTTGAATTCAAAGATAAAATTTGATTATTAAACAATTTGACACTGTGCATTTGCATTGTGCTTAAATAGGGCTGACACATAATTTGACTTCAGCAGACAATTAACAACACAAAGTTTAAATGTTTCATAGTCTAATTCAGACACTTAGCTTTCGACTTTTAAGCTTCATAAAAAAATAAGTAAAAACAAGATTTCTAGTTGATAAAAGCAAATAAGATATATTCTTCAGATTTCCAGGTGGTAATTAACTTTAATATGATAAACTTTTTACAACTTTAAAAATATACATATTGAACCTATTCTATATAAAATATAGACAAAATTAAGTATGGATTTCATTAAATCATTCAATGTAGCCTACTAATGAATTCAATACATTACTAACTAGTAGTTAAATAGTTTGTTAGTTTATTGGTAATTTATACTACAGCCATTAATAATAATAAACATGGATTAAAAATAATAGCAATGCTTGGTATTCCCCAAAACTAAAGTTTATAAACTGACAAGTTATACTTATCCTTACATTTATGTCTGAGTACACAAATGCTTTAGGGAAAATATAATCCTGTGAAATATCTTGAAAACCTGAAGGAATAGAAGTTAAACCATATCCAATTGATGCAAATGGCCCAAACCAAAGTAAAATATCAATTTTTCCACCAAAACCATTATTTCCTCTCATTCCTATGCTCTAAAAAATAATGCATGAAGTTAACATAGAAATAAGTAAAATAAAACACAACACAACTAATTCCAAGCGTAATATGTAATTATGAAATAAAGATTGAAAAAACTGAATATATTATAAGACACATATTAATGATCTTTTGAAATATATTGATATAATCTATTTATTTCTGCAGTATTAAGTAATTAAATTTTCTGCTATAGGATTTACATAATATTCAAAGAAACACTTAATTACATGACAAAGACAAAATTACTTATTCTATCGGTAAAAAATATCTACTGAGGTTTTTCTTTTAAATTTATTAACTTAAAAAAAAAATTTATTGTGTTTAGCTTAGATAAATGTATATCTATCAGAATTAAACCTGGAATTTAGAGGAAACATGATGATAACAATATCAGTTTCATGAGATGAAGTCTCCTTTTAGTCCAAAAAAATTGTGTACCAGGTTACTTAATATGGTACTGGTACTTAGTGGTGTTTATTGACATTAGGATACACTTCTTTATCTCATGTCAAAAATAAAAACATTTTTCACTGTCACTAATGTGTTATGGTTTTTTTTTCTTGAATAATTCATGGTTTCATATAATGAGCAAGGCAATAAGTCAATTCATAAAATATTTATTAAAGAAATAACAAACGAAAACAATTGTACAAAACAAGATTTCTAGAATATTCTTACATTTATACAGTTTGACATGATGCATAAAAAAATGTTTCATCAAACCATCAGTTACAGGCAAAAATAACAAACACCTTTCCACTTAAAAACTAACACATTTAATAATCATATAAACTTTATTAACAAATTAATCATCAGTCTATATAGGAAAAATATAAGAATTTTTTAATATAAATTAACAAAAAGAATAAAGAATTATATTTAAATTACAGCTGTTTAAAGAATAGGTACTTACAAAATAAGTAGACAATAATTTCAATAGATACATACCATTGAGTATGTATAAAGAATTCACATTACACCAAAAATTATCACTACTTATCTATTAAAGATACAATTTCTGTGGAATTAAAAATTCTGAGATACTTTGAGCTACATTTTAATGATAAAACAATGTAACTTTGATATATGGAATATGCGAATTCCATAATAAATTGGGTGAGGTGATGGAATGAGGTATACATTTTACAAAATAAATGGCAAAATAGCCTTTCTGCTTTTTGGATAATCTGGGAACTCTTTTTTGTAGTTCTTGTGTTTTCCAATAGCCCACACAGACATTTGGTACAACCCAGCAGCAGCAAATAATCCAGCAGGTAAACACTGGGTCATGACAGTGAAGAAGAACCAAGAAAAGAATTCATAAGTGTAATTTGGGCAAGAAACAAGATTAAACAGTTTAGTGAATGGATTATCAGTAGGATAAGGAATCTTCCTCTCTTTGCTTCCAGGAGGCCGAAGATTTCTCAATGCAACATGAATACTAAAGTTACCAAATTCTGATAACAAAAATCCTCCTAATCCAAGGAATACTTGAATAGCCGATGGAGATGTAAATTGAGGATGATTCACATGATATGCAACATAAGCTGTAAATAACCAATAGTAGGAGCAATTTTTAAACAGATTTAAAATTGGCATAGTGGCATGTGAAAACCTATGAATAAATACTGTTTCAAAAAGTCTTTTGGCATAATGTAATGTCCAGCAAGCAGCAGCGATATGAGCAGTTAAATGAACCGAAGCTTCACTACCAGCATCACCATAAAATATCCAGGGCCTTTGATATATTAGTAAATATATTACCAGAGGACCAGCATATTCAGCTAAAAATACTGTAGTCCACCCTATCTGTGGACCAAGATCTTTTAAATAAATTTTACCACCATTCTTCAACCCCAAACTTTGAAGAGTTTCTTCATCTTTAAGGGTTTTTCCTTTGGGCTCCAATCTCAGAGATTGACGGTCCTGGTAAAATTTTTTTCTCTGAACATAAACAGCATTCTTAACATCTTTTATCGATGAAGAAGCTGACAAATCTCCTACAACACATACTAATTTAGACCCCACAACATTAATAACTTCAAGTTGCATTTTTTCAAACCGGTAAACAATTGAAGTACACACTCACTCCCGTCACAACTTCAATTGAAACATATAACCTTTAGAAATGTTCACTTTGAACTAATCATCTAAACAGTGTTGCCAGCTCCTTTACAATGCGGCGAAATCTGCACATCATTTAATTTTCGTATAAGTAAAGCTGTAGTGCAGTTAATATTATATTAATTTGATAAACTGGATTAATACAAAATTACAAATTTGTTACCAAGTAAATAATTCAATAGTAGCTATTTAATGACTAAATAAACAAACATACCATAACACATTTCTATTTATTATGATTCGAAATACCGTATTGACTGTTTAATTTAATTACTAATTTTAGTAAAACTATATAATAAAAAAACTTACAGTTAAAAACAGAGATTGAATAATACCACAGTTAATTCCCCTTTCATTTTCTTTTAAAGAAAAAAGAACATCTTTAGGAGGAATCTTTGCATAGGCAATGATGTTTTCCTTATTTTGTATTGTCAAAACAATTTGGGGAAATGATTCTTGAGGCTATGGAAATTTAAAAAATGAGCAATTAAAGCAAATTAATATTAAACAGTAAATCCATTTCATTATTAATATAAATCGTTTCTTACATCTTGAACAATATTAACAATATCTCTGAACACTTTTAAACCTATATCAAACTTGGTAGTCAGCCGGGAGTTACTTTTCAAAACTTCCTCTGCCTTATTTATGATGGCATCCTTTAAACAAAAGAAAGTATTAGACAAATAATTGATAAATTTAAGCAGAGAATCAAGCAGGGATGCCCATTCTTCCAAGATCTTTTAATGCCTTCCACACATACCCAATTCAAAATGAATCCATATATTTTATTCTTTTTTTAAAAAAAGGTATTCCTAAAGTTTTTTCCCTTATTTGAAAGCCTCCCTGAGTCAAAACTACACAAAAAATGGTTTTCTTAATAAATTCCTAGCCCCTAAGAATGTATCTTATAATTTGATAAAAATATTTACCATGAAAGGAGGTAGTGTTTGATTGTCATATGTTGCCAGATTGTTATTGTTTTTTTATCATTATATTTAAGTACTATGGTGAAATTAAGAAGAAGAAAAGCATTGAGATATTTGGTGATAAAAACTCATCTAAATGCGAAGATCAGTTGAAAATTGAATTGAATTAGAAATTTTCAGCATAGCTGTCATTTATAATTAGATATTCACAACAGTGTTTTGAAAATTATGATGTTTTTTTCCCAATAAATGCATTGATGCATTGTTATCTCATTTAGGTCCATAATCTCCCAAAATAGGCCTACAGCCTTTCTTAATCTACAAATACTGTGAGGATTAATCAGTTTGAAAAGAATAGGATCCAGAATGTGACCACATCCAAAATAGAAGCACTGTGTTCCGGCTAGAGAATTGCATCTACATCATCATAAGAATCTATCCTCTTTATAGATCATGATATAAATATTACAGATTGTAACACAGCATGGTGATGTAAGGTTCATTTTTTTGCAGATGTCTCCAAGCATCCCAGCCTTCCTTTTCTCTTCTTAGGTTTCTCAAACAGAAGGAGGCTTCTTTAATGATCTGCTCATACAATTCTGGACCTACCTCTTGCCTGCATCACTTCTACCTAGATATGAGATGGTAGGGAATGGTTAGGTATTCTAAGGATATGGCCAAACCACCAGAGTTGGATTCCTTTGTTACAGATTGTATCAAGTTCACAAGACTGTACCTAATCCTGTCCCATCTGATCTGTATCCCATCTTCCACAACTATCTTATTTCCATTAGGTGGGTCTATACTTTATGCTTTGTTTTAATTGTCAAAAACTTGTACACCTGGACTTTGGTCTCCTTCCTTACTTCTTTTCAGTCAAGAAAGCCTTCATTAAAGTCCGAACAATTTTACTGTTGCTTTGACATCAACATATTTTGTGATAAGCATTTTTGTTCTGCTTGTTAGAAAATTTGCAGATTGGTGGCTCAGACAACATCATTTTTAAAATGTGTTTTTTCAGCTAACAATGATGTATACACAGCCGTGCCATGCCACAATCCTCAGAGTAATCTAATTTGTTTATACAAGTGCTGCACTGTCTCTCCTGGGCCCTCTAGGAACAACTTGGAATGTAGCTGCATCAAAAGGTTTCTCCAGTAGAACTTGGCTTTATTGCCTGCATCCACCTTTTTTCATCTTTTCGAATAGTCGAGACTAATATCATTAATCGGCTCTGTTGCAGAAGGTACCTTCACACTCTGATTATCTAGACTACCTGAGTGTCCAGGCACACATTCATCCCGGACCTCAATGATGAGGTAAATATGGGAAATACTATTAAGATTGTTTTTACACTTTTCCACCAATATGGACAGAGTTCCATAGCTACTCAAAGCACACCTAAATCACTCTGTAATTAGACTTTGAGAACAATTTTTGATTACTATTACCTCTACCTGAAAGGGCTGAGGTATGCCTACCTATAAATATATAAATTCCATCTCTTGATATGTCCATTCCCTATCCATCCCCTGAAACTTGTTTTGTGAGGGATTCATCAGTGTAATAAATAACTACATTGCAAGCCCTATAAGAGTTTGCCCTATTAATTCCAACACAATAATATGTATCACCAAATTTCTTGAAGATAAGTTAACATTACTAGCACCTAGTCCACATCAAACCGTCTAAATAAATTCCCATGTTCTTGATTGGTTAGATAATTTGATTTTGTTCCAATATTTTCTAATCTGTATGATCTACTAACAACTTGCGCTTCTACTTCCATTTCCAATGATAAGTTCAGAAGAACTTCCAATTGTCATAAAGTAGACCAACTTTTGTAGTTTCTCGACCAAACCCTTAAGTTTCCTCTTGGTGGACCTGTGTTTTTACATACATAGGCAACAAATAGAATTATGGGTCTAATGGTTGTTTTATACAACCAAAGAACCATTTTGGGTTTTAGATACTAGGACTTACAGCACTATTAAATGGCCACATCAAAGCACTTTCCAACTTATATTTTCAATTTGGCTTTGCCATTTAATTTGCCTCTGGATGCTTTACTTCATAATAGATTTTGATTAAAGTTCCATCAAAGCATGGTGGCCTAATAACTCTATTCCTCCTATCAGTCAGAAATGTTCAGCCAAGTAACTAGTATTTAATTAAGTATAAACTAAACTTAATTTATTCTGAATGCAGATGTAGTCATTGACATTACTGCAAAATCTTCTATACTAACCCTGCAGATGGTCTCACTCAGAACACAATTACGTATCCTATCTGCTCATTCTTTTGGTTGTCAAAAAACTTTCATATGAAAGCCCTTAACTTGCCAAATTTATCATTCCACCATATCATCTGGACCTGATAATACATAATTTTGTTTTCAGTGTATTACATCATAATTTCCAAAGGAGGTGTTCAATAGGTATCAAATAGCCAGTTGATCAGAAGGTACTGGATAGACATGGCCAACAACCAGGCCTTAGAAACGTGATTGTCACAGATGATGCAGACCCTAAGATGATAGATAAAACTGCTGATTCAGGTTGCACTTCACCTATCTCCAGTTTGTTGATATAATTAACTGTCTGTAACTTCCTAACCCTGCTCTTTGGGTAGGTTGATGGCATTGTATCTGATAGGGGTAATTACCACCTAACTGCACCCAGCAGCAAGAACATAAGCAACTATGCCAACCTCTCCACTGCTGTTCCTCTTTACCATATGAAATAATATCCCTAATGAGGTCCTGAATCTTTTCTGAGAGACAGGTCCAGGTTCCACAGTACTTTAACCCCCACCAGCTAGAGCAGTTGTTTTCAAAGCCCTTACAGTATCCTTAAGAAACGAAGTGGTCTTCTTCTTCTAGGTACTTCCTTCACATGAAGCCTGAGAACTTTGATCTATGGGTTTCCTGTGCATTAAAGATGTAGTGTCCGCACCCATACCACATGGAGGTGACAGTAGTTATTTTAATTTTTATAATTTAATTTAGTTAATTTAAAATTTATAATTTATGTGACAGTAGACCTATATACGGCTAGGGAAATTTGAGAATTCTCAAACAGTGAGTAGGCCATTACAGGTCCATTACAGGCCATTGTTCTGTCCATTAAGAATGGAGGGGACTCCCACACCCATCTCTCTCTCTTCTGTCCAATTACCCTACTCATTTGATCTTCCATTAAAAATAATAAGACTGCTATATCTATGTTCAAGTTGCATTCTCAAAATTAAAATTGATAAATGTTTTTCATGTTAATGAGTTAAATATAAAATCTCTTCCTATTTAGAAAATAAATTTTGAAATTATGACATAATTTTAGCTCTTGTAATTAAATGATAGTGCAGTATCATGAGACAGTCAGTGGTGAATGCCTCAAAAGTTTCATCACAAAAAATAAGAAACTTGCACTGAGAAAAGATATGGAAATTAAAGATATATATACCCTAAACCGGAATAAGGAAAAAGTTAAAAATCATGAGATAAATCTAAAGAAAATTTCTTATGAGTTGAACTAAGTTAAAGAAATGAATGTGAACTGATTATATAAAATAGAAAAAAGAAATAAAGGGTGAGTAAAAATCATTTTTGTGGCATACCAGTGCTGTGGCTAAATATGTACCTTTAAGATTTAAAGTGACTTTAATAAAAATAATGGTTTCTTAATTTACCAATTTTGTTATAATGGTTTTAAGTCTTTCTTTATCCAACATAGTTGAAGCAGTGATTGAAGAAGACTTAAAAAGCTGACAGTTGTTTATGAGGTTTTTCATGACTGTGTTCAGCCTTGCTTCAACTGTTTTTGGGGAATGCTCCAATGAAAATTGAAGCCGTAACATTTCTTGTCCCTATAATAAGAATTACATAATCATCTTATTCATAACTAAAGCATTTATAAGAATGAGATTTATTTTACCTACTATTTTATTTTTATATTTTTAGTACTATAAAAAATGCATAGGCTCATTAATATAGTTTAAATTGGTAAACAGATATTTAGGAATGTAGCTAAAGATGAAATATTTTAGAAAGTTTTATTTTTTAAAATTATAATTTCATATTTATTTATAATTGTTTAGGTCCTTCAACAACTTGGATGATTTTCGTTCTGTACCAAGGTAAAAAAACATATAATAATATTTAAATATTACTAAATTTAGTTAAATAATGATTTTTTTTATTTTATTGAATCATAAAAATCATTAAAATCATAAAAAAAAAAAATGATGATTCAAAGATTCAGCTCAAAAAAAATTTATCAAGGTATTTTTTATTTAGGTTATTCATAATATATTAATACAAATAAATATACTTTATTATTGCTGAATAAAAAATATTAATAAAGAAATGAGGAAGAGAGATTGGGGATAGGTAAATTTAATTTCTTGTTGAATAACTGGTGTTATAAGATAATTTTTATTCCTACCTTTTGTAGATTTATAAAAGACATTCCGAGAGAATCTGAAGAACAAGAATTGAACTTTATTAGATACAATAAAAATATAGGAGACAATACAATATCATAAAAAGCAGCATTATTTATGGAAAATTTTAAGATACCGTGTTTACTACACTTTATGTTTATGTTATGTTAATCTGATACTAATTAATGAATACTAATTATTTATTTAAGAAATGAACCCACTTTTGCAGACCAGTCTCCTAAACTTTACATGGGCTGGGTTACTTTATAGGCTAAGTGCATTTTTGAGCCCTCCAACACAATTAAGTCAAGTTCAACGTTTTTTGTTGCATAGGCACTTGTTTAATTAATATGATCTTGGACCAAATCATGTTGATTGCATTTTTACATATCTAAAATTTTCTTTAAAATGATCATTTAATGATAAATTGTCCTTCATAATCATGCTTAGGTATTTATAACTATTAACTATTTCTGTTACCTTCCCTTCATATAGCCACATTAATTTTCTATCTAATTTGCATTTTCTCTTTCAACATATTAGTTTTTTTTTACTTTTTGAGATTAATTTTGAAATTCAATATTTTACAATGGGCCTCTAATCTATCAATCATTTCTTGTAATATTAGCAGAATGTCGGAGATCAAAACTACTTCATATGCATACATTAGCATATTAATTTTTTTACTATCAATAAAAAGTCTCCCTGCCACCTATTCCACTAAATTATTTAGAAATATAGAAAAAAGAAGTAGGTTTAGCATGCAGGCTTATTTCTGCATTATCTGATTGAGAGAGAACAATTTTTGTCTATACTTTGAAGGTTGTAGTTCTATACAGACTTTGTGATATTTTTGGATCTTTGGTTGGAAGATGGATGGACTTTAACTTATAAAGTAGTGCTTCTCTATTTATTTTATAAAGAGCTGCTTTGAAATCGACACAACATAAATAAATATGTTGATTATTATGAAATTTAAAACTTATTAGTCCAAAGAGAACAAACATATTATCGTGGGTGGAGTAACTAGGCCTGAAACCCACTTGATTTTCATGAAAACATAATTATCTACTACCCAACTTGATATTCTTATTTAGTAATATTCCTATTATTTTTGATACACTGTTTTGAAGTGATATTCCTGTATAATTATTTACATTGTTTGTCTCCTTTTTATGAAGATTAGCAGCATTGTGTATTCCTTAAAGCTTCCTGGTACTTTCTTGGTCTCTAAAACACTGTTCTAAACTTGGAGCATCATGTCATGAAAGCTAAGTGGTGCTTTCTTATAGAACTCATAGGGTACACTATCTATCTCTATTGTTTTATTATTTTTACATTTATCAATTACTCCCAATACTTCTTCAATATTATTTTTTTTCCCACTTGTTCATGAGTTGAATGCAAATCAATACCACAGCATATCTATAGCTTATCTATATCAGAAAGAGAGAATCAGAAAATTTAACAACTGGGTAAAGTGAGTGGGGACCATTTGCTGGGGTTTTATTTGAGGTCTATTGACATCCACACTGTCTAAAATAATCTATTACTTTCCACATATCACTTGATTATTTTGCTTCTAAAGTCTTTTTATTACTTTAGAGAAATCATTGTATATTTTATTTTTACAAATTGCTTTTAACTCTGGATTAGCAATTGGATAATTCTTTTTTACAATGGATGATTAGCTTATTCCAAATAATTTTAAAAGTGCGAATGACATAATTCTTATTTATTATATTTATT
>NW_027114980.1:496797-510183 GCF_000696795.3 Halyomorpha halys
TTGAGATTATTGTAAATGCCTGTTCTGATTGTCTAGCAACCACACGCCCTGAGATTAAGAGTCTCTCTTTCTTTTTATATAATAAAATTAAGAGTCTTTTATATTATTGAATTTGAATAAATTTCATTATCCATTTGATATTATTAGTGTTCTCAATTTGAACCCAAGTTTCTCTTATATTTGAGAAAAGTTATAAAACGATCTAGATTCTTTTTATTTTAATTTTATATTTTTTAAAATTATTACAATATATATATATATATTTATGTATATATTTTGTGCTCTCCTTTTAGAATTAGATCTAAAAGGAGAGCACTAACCCAGGTTATAGAGTTAGATATAAAGAGGAAACTGCCACAAATAACACAATATAAAAAAAAAAAAAAAGGCTGTCCCCAAGGCTCCAGTTTGTGGAAACTGGACTTTAGTGAGTTGCAGTATGTGCTCAAAGAAGTAGTATCCAACCATGGAATGATATATGAGAATTATTTAGCCCCTTGGTGCTTTGAATCGAAGAGTAAGATTGAAAGAAGAAGGGGAAATCACCTTGGTATCACCTCTGATAAAATCTCCAGACAGGCTGTCCTGATTAGGTTTCTCCTATTACTATCTTCATTTAAGAAGCAATGATAGTTTCCAGTGAGATTTTATTTTGCTCTCCTTTCTTGCATTTTAGCGATATCAAGTTTCCAGAATGTACTTCCAGCCTATTATTGCCCAAGATTTATACTATCTCCTTCAATGACATCAAGGTTCAGAGGCCTGCTAGGCATTCCTCCAGCCTCCATTCTTCTTCACCTATTCTCAAGATGGACAATACCCACAGTACATTGTATTTTATTTGACTTCCATTTGTGGAGATTTATTTTCCATTAGTCGGTAAAGTCTTGTTTTTATGAAAAAATGATACTCAGGAGCATTTTAGTCATAACCACATGCTGATCATTCTCCAAAACACTGCAACTGTGGTGCATAGACAATTTATATAATTTCCAAAGCTATAAGCTTAGTGTGAAAAACCCCAATCATTAATAAATTTAAAAAAATAAATAAAAAATTCATTAAAAAATAAATATTTAACAGTCTTAGTAATTTATATTGGAGGCTATATCTAAATGAAATTGATATTAAAGTGATTTTCAGAATTAAAAAATCTATAATAGATGTAATACTTCCCCTGTTGTCCATTGTTCAATGAAACAGAAGTTTAAAAGTTCTAATAATTTTTAGTAACCTACAAATTCATTTCCAATATTGTTCAGTCGATTTGATATGAATAGTCGTTTTCGATTATCTGGAAGTTTTTCTTTCGTATACAGTGTTTGCTTAGCAGAAGTTATTGGAAGGCACATATATGTTTCATCCATTTGTACAGTTTTATCTGACCAAGTTTCATGTATATTAACTGTAACATACATTGATAAATTAACTGCAATTTTTTATTATATGATTAACACAGAAAAATAATTTATCCATATTGAAATTACTAAATAAGTATTTCAAAAAATAAAAAATTTAATTTGTTTGATTTTCTGGGCTTATTAAAGAAATAATATTTTTAAAATATATTTAAACTCTTTTTTTCTCTTATATTTACATAGTGTTTTACCTGCATGTCTGTATCCACGATACCCTTAAAAAAAAATGATAAATAATGATTCTGTTTATATAACAATCTTCTATCCTGAAAAGGTTCAATTAATATTGTATAAATAGTAAGTGATTTTCTTTTTTTCTCCTTAGATTGCAGCAATCTATATCACAACAAATATTAATAGGGTCGTATTAATTTTAAGACAGACGCCATAAAATTGAAGAGCCATTATGCAGACATCACTTATAACTTAAAATTATAATAAAATTAGAATACCAAAAAAAGGCTTTACGCCTTTCAACAAGACCAAGCAATGAATAAATGAAAAAAGACAATGGTGTGATAGTAAGGAAAGTAAAAAAAAAACGAGAATTGATAAATATGTGGAAGTCTCAGCAAAGTACAAACATTGCAAGGATTAGGAGGAATGTCAATTACGTTTCAGTGTAATAAAGCTAGCGATGAGTCAGCTTCTAGAACATTTTTCTTTTTTTTTTAAATTGGTAAATGTTTACTTTAGATCCCTCAAAAAGGCGCGAAACCATTTAAACTACGAGAGACTGTCCTTTGAGAACTCGAAGGGACCCAAAAAGTGCCTGAGATGACTGATTCCCAGACCGTTCAAAAATGAATTACCTGGGATTTTTTATATTTGATAAATATTTTGACAGTGATTTTTTCTCTCTAGGGGACTTTCTACTGGGGATAGGTCATTACATCTTATCCCCCCCACCTTTCTGTTTAACAGCATTTTTGAAAACCCGCCTCTCCCCCACCATTTACAGTTCCTTTTATTTACAAGGTGTTCAATTTGGTTCACCGTTCTAATATGTCTGTCATGAGTTATAAGGAAAAGATAATTTCTTCATAACTATATTTCCTGATATTTATTGAGGAGTTGTCCAAACTTGGGTCCCTTCGGGTTATCGAAGTACACTCTGGGGAAGTTAAAATGGTTGCGCATCTTGGGGGTACCTAGAGTAAACATTTGTTTTTCTCTATCCTTTGTCCTCCATCAATACAGGGTTTCAACTTAATTTTATTAAGCTATGAATTTTTAATCTTACAGAAGTCCGTAATTCGTTGATCGGGTAATCACCCCAGAACATTTCCAACTTCTCTACCGCCTTCTTCATACAATTGCTATGTTTTGAACGACTACACCTTTTTTTTCCACATGTTCATGAAGGCTTTGTAGTACAGGTTCTTCCCTGAGATGAGAAAAGGGAAATGATCTTCATCAGTGCTGTATAGGTCAGTACTCCTCTTTAGCTTGGCACTTTGTGCCTCAAAAAGAGCAGTGGTTATGAGATTAGGCAATTTCCATTACTCCGAAACTGAAGTATGGTGTCCCATGAGGAATGCAGAGACCCAAGAGTCAGTTTAGACACACCTGAAAGCTAATCAGAACTGGACAATGGGAAAATACTTCCTTAGGGTATTACCTTCAGTAGCAGTGGCCCAAAACCTGTTCCATTTGTGAATTTTTGGCTTCACTCAATATTGCCTTTTATCTGTTGGGGTGTTCCTCAATCCTCTCTCAAAGATTTTTTTCTCTCCTGTCAATCTACTGATCACATTTATTTTGCAGGAGGAGTTCAAGTGGAATATCTAAGACCAACCCTTCCTCGTGAGGCACTGTTCTGTTATATCACCAGAATCATAAATAGTTTTGGGTATGCCATGCCAACTATTAATCAGTTATTACTCTAATTTATTAAATATAAGCTTAGGTCTGTCTTTAAGAATACTGTTGTAATAACTTAGTCCCCAGAGTTCAACATGTATGATTATTGCTTTTAAGTTTTTATATCATTAAGAATTTCTTAATTAGTTTAAAATAATCAATAACAAAATTTGTTTACATTCACTTCCTGGACGCTCAGCTGGTGCACCGAATCCCAAACCAACTGAAATTTCAGTTTGACTTTTGATATCCTTTTTTAACATTGAGATTTCATAAATTACTCCAAAAAGTGCAAATTCTTCCATATTCCAAAACAATTTCTACAATTTGATTATATTCATTATTAAATTTGTAACTACTTAAATATTATAATGTTACTAAACATTTATATTTACTATTTTGCTTAGATTTAATCTTAAATAATTATTACTATTATTTGAGTTTATTGTATTGTCTTTTTAAGGGAATGAAGGAAATGACAGTCATTCTTTGTATTTGAGAATTAACCAAACAACTCATTTTAAAAATATTGTTTATAAAAAGATTTTTACTAGATGGTTGTTTTGGTAAGCTTTAATAATAACTTTAATAATTAATTTGTAAATAGTATTTATATTTAATTTAGTTACATATATTTTTATTTGTATAATTGTTCTTTAGAATTTTGGTTTATTTGAGAAGACATGCATGTATTTTACTTTATATTTTGTATTGTAATATTTAAGTGTATTTTAAGTATTAGTTGTTATAACAATCAGGAAGGCCTTTCTGCATTAATTGTTTATTAATCTAGCCAATTTGACTTGAATGCAGCTGTTTTACAACACTTATTTTTACTAGGTACTTTTTGCAGCTGTTGGCTTGTGGATTCTATTGTCCTTCTAGCCTACTTGCTTGAATGTTTGTAAGTCCAATAATTAATGCAAGTGTACCTCTGCTATAGATGAACATATAAATTATTTATCCTGAAACTGTTCAATTAAAAGATGTAAATCTACTTGTCTTGTACTTGACATAATGCATATTGTATTTTTTTTTTAATTACAAACTAAAGGGAAACTATTATAGCTAAGTAGATTAGTGAGGTTAGCTATCAATGTAATACAATGACTGAAAAATAACAGATTGCTAAATAACTGTTATTATTTATTTCTATGACAAAGTGTTTTTATGAGTACCAAGAGGATGTGGGTTGGGCAAAAGCATCTGGAAAGGTAATATTTACCCAGAAACCATTGCTTGAGAGAAGATGTGAAGTGGAATAAATGTTCATGCCATTCATTGACTTCAAAGTGGCCATTGGGTCCATCAATAGAAACTATCTTTTGAAAATCATAAAGGAACTGAGATTTCCTGGGAAATTAGTGCAATTTACAAAGGCTTGCAACAGTGGTTCCCGACCTAGAGTACTGTTTTAGGGGGAAGTGACTAAAGACTTTTGATGTGGTCAGGATGAAGGAGACTGCCTTTTCCTTATCCTATTCAATCTCCTATGGCAAGGATAATGTGTGAATCCTATAGAATGCTGGATGGAGGACACATATAAATGATGTACAAATACCTCACCCATGCAGATGTCAGATCAAGAGTCCTGGGGAGCAAGATATCAAAAGATATTGATTTACAAGTAAACTAAAGTTAAACAAATTATATGGTTGTAAGCCAGAATATTCACCAAGAAGGAAACATAAGTGTAAAAAATGAAATCTTCATGAAAGTTAATAGCCTCTAGTATCTCAGGGGCACTGTAATCTCCCTTAATAGCCAACTTAGTGAAATCAACCAAAGTACAAAATCCTCATTGAAAACAAACCCTTCTTTTCAGAAGCACTTGCCGCAAGATCCAAGAAAATCTCACTAAGCTGAAATTGTGACAAATAATATAATCATAAAACCTATTGTGAGGTATGGCAGTGAAACATGGTCCCTTACTGGCACCCTTCAGAATAAGATTGAAAATTTAAACTTAAAGTTCTTTGTGACATAGTGGGACAAAGACTTAGGGATTTGAAGAAAGAAGACAAATGAGATTATATCAGAAATGCCACATTTGCTTATCTTGATATGAACGCAAAGAGGTTAAAATGGGTGGGAAAGGTGGTACACCCATAAGCCCTGCAACTTATGGAGAGGGAGGTTATAGCCAGTGTAATAAAAAAAGAATAGATGTTTTGATGTTAAGAAAAAAGGGTAATATACCTAAGTTATAAACATTAAAAAAATAAATAAATAAAAAAAAAAGTGAACAAATTTTGTTTTATCCATAAATATTTTGTTAAGTGGTTTAAAAAATTGATTGTGGAATAATTATTGCTTCTAAAATACATTCATAAGAAGTTTTTTCATACATAGGTTGTTTAAATTACTTTTTATAATATTATAAAAATAAGTATGAAGAAGATTATCAGGGGTGCGGTCAAAAGAGGACTAAAATAGTTAACAATTATTTATTTGAAGATGTTTCATCCCACTTTGTAGAGCTTCATCAAGGCTGTTCAAGTTGATAGCTAATTATAAAAATTTTTTTTTAACTTTCTAGAGAAACTAAATTAAATACCTGTAGTCATCAGATATATGCCTAGTATGACCATCTCATAAGGAGCATCCGAAGGACCATCCCTTTATCATTCAATAAACAACTCTTTAAATATTTCATTTACTTAGCAAATTTTTCACTTGCGTGTTTGTGCAATATATATACGTGTAATATTTTGAATGTGCTACCAAACATTCCTGCAGCCCTCTGGCGAGGTTCTTCTGGACAACCCTATGGACCACAGATCACCTGTTGGAAACCACTGGTCTGTAGTAAATAGAACAATGCTAACCATAATAACACTCAGTCCTCTTTTCAACTCTCCAATGCTCAGGTGAAACTTGAAAATAGGAAAGTTGCTATTACCATCTTTAATTCGATGATTAAAGGCATCCTTACTTACTTTCAAGGCTTATGAAACCATCTTCTTATTTTTTTCTAAACAAAATCTGGAAATCCTATTTTGATAGGATATTGAATTGGGTTTGTGATATTAATATTATTATTCATGTTTAATAATGAGACAAAATTGCCTATATTTTACAAAAAGCACTTAGACCTTTTACTAAACTGATATCTGTATATATTTTGAATTTCAAATATATGCTTGATCTATTGAGGATAAAAAAGATTTAATATATTTATCAGTTGTTTTTGTTTACAGTTATTTTGGAAACTTTCTTCCCCTTTTATGGGAGTTAAAATGATTCATATATTTTAAACACTCTTATAGATTAATAATGTAAGTATATTATTTTTAAAAATATAAGATTTACTTTTAAATTATTAAATTTCATTGAATTTCTTATACTATAGGTCTTCTTTCATGTAATAATATTTTTTAGACAAATTATTCAACTACTCTTCTTTTTATTTCCAACAAGCCTAACTTCTAAAATATTTATAAATAGTGTATCTTAACAAACCTCTTGAAGTTTAATACCTCTTCTTCTTCTAACTCCTAATAATTTTTCATGCTCATACAAGGCATACACTGTTTTGGTTTCCAATGAAACGAGTATTGATCCAAGGAAATTGTAAGGCGGTGAATAGAGGTAAAGAGATGATGGCCCATATGTTGGTAAAAAACCTGTAATTAATAAATTCAAAAATTGATTAAAATTTCAAAAAATAATTAGCCTTAAATTAAAATTTAATTCGACTATATTCCAAAAAAATTAAATAAAGATGTTTCTCAAAACTAGAAATTGTTATTTGATACATAATCATGTCAATACATTTTTTTTTGTGTGTGTGTGTGGATACCAACAGCTTGTTATTCTTTATAAAAATATTCTCATTCTCAATGTTGGCCACTAATAATAACTTCTTAACGTTTCCGACGATTTCCCTCATAGTAATAATCTTATTCTGGAAATACTTTAATTTTAAAAGATATAAATTATGTATCTAATTATACCTTTTATAATGCATTTTTACTTTGAAAAATTAGGTTGTGAAATAAATGAATTGAAGGAAATAATTAGATATAAAATAATGTTTAGATTTATTAGTCTTTATAAATATATTTATTTTCAAAAATCATACTAACCATTAACTGTAGGATCAGATATTGAGGACAGATTCAAGTATTTACTAACTATAGTCTTTTTTCCTATGTGAACATCAATTCGAAACCTATTGTACATTGGGGGAAATAGCTCTGTAAATACGATTTCCTCCTGCCACAAGGGAAATTCTGTGTCTTTTCGTTTTGTTGTTTCACCCTGACAAAGTAATGAATAAATTTTCACAAACTCTTATCCTAATCCTTATTTTATCACTATATACTTATTTCTAATATATTATACATAAATTAAATAGGGCTAATTTGATTATAAGTTACAAGATGTCATTTTTAATTATGCAGATATATTAAAATCATAAAACATTTCTAGGAAAAAGAAATAAGAAAAAATATTAAATTTTCTTAGTAATGACTACTTTGGACTTATTTATCATTTAGGACTTATATCAATATGTATCCTGGTGTATTATATTTTTACAATTTGATCCATATTAATTCCTTGATAGTTCCAAAAATTAGTAATAGTTAAACTAAATTATAAGAAATATGTGTGTTTGTTTCTAATACCCAGGTTTTATAATTACTGAGTAGAAACCTCCTCCCTTCCCTTCCCACTGATTTTGGGATAATAAAGTGTAACATAGCACATAATTGGAGGTTTGAATATCATAAAATCCCCAAAACTGCCAGTAAACAGTTGTAATTATTATATTCAGAATTTTGGATATATCCATATCTACTTGTCATGGCATCTTCAAATGCCAATGAGAATATATATCTAGATCCATTATAACTTTTCAAATAATTCATGTTTATCTTATCTCTTGCTTATATGAATTAAATTTATTTATAAGTATTCTTGACTTAGTAAGCTTTTTATACTCACACAAAATTTGCATTGATATACATAAAAAAGATTAAAACTCAATTAATATAACAAAAATGATTTCTGTATACCCAATAAATGTAGGTGTGTATTAGTAACTTTCTTAGACAGCTTTTTTAGAATAAAAATTTAGGTATGGAAATGGAAAAGGCTGAAAAGTTTTGAGAAAACTGAAAAAAAAACGGGTATCTGGCCAAGGTTTTTGTTAGAAAATTATGATAAAATTACAGCTATAGGAACTAAACCACTCAAGATTGGAACTTCCAATGGTCATCAGTCGATTGGTGCTGATTTCTTCAAATTTATCCCATCAAAATCTCATATTTCTTATTTCTGGCACTTACAGCCTTTTCCATTTCCATTCCTCAATTATGTTTCTTTTTTTATAAATAAACAAATATGTAATTTTGTCACTAATTTAAAATTTTTATCTCAAGTTAATGATTGAATCCAGCTATGTAATAAGGAGCCTGCCAAAATATTTTTGAAATTATATTTTATAAGCTACATTGATAATGTTTTTCAATAATTTTCATTTTGCATCATAAATTCAAGACACAAGCACTATTTTTTCTCTATTAACCACACAGGAAGCTATCCCTATCAAAAATACTTCTTTTGGCTGATATTTTTCATCTCTATGATTTTATATTGTTGTAAAAATGTTTTATGAAACATAGAATACGTACACTCAGACCAGCAAAAAACACTCGAATAAAAACTCTGGTATTATTTTTTGTTATGCTGATATTTTCACCTTTATGTACTCCAAATATATACCTTGCTTTTAGTCTTCCACCACCCAAACTTTCTGTTAAGAACATCTCGCTAAAACAGAAAAAAATAGCTTTATCCAAATAGTAAACCACAATGTTTTATTAATAATGGATACTTTAAAATAAACTTACTTTTATTGTTAAAGAATATTTTTTCATATATATCTACATTTTGAATTTAATAAATCTCTCATCCTAGATTCCAATCATATAATTCCAGATCACCAGTTTGGATTCCGAACATCCCATTCCACTATCCAGCAATTTCATCGTGTGGTGAATGTTGTCTCATCTTTTTTAGAGTGTGGAATGTACTGCACGGGAGTCTTTTTCAATAAAGAGCAGCCATGTGATCGAGTCTGGCACCTGTGACTGCTTTACAAACTCCGTAAATTCCTACCTCCTACATACTTTCTCATCATCCGTTCCTTTTTCACTGATAAATTATTCAAAGTAAACCACAATGGTTCCTATTCATCCCTCTATTTTCAATCCGCTGGTGTTCCTCAAGGTAGTATCCTTGGTCCCATCCTCTACACTGTCTATACAGCTGACATCCCAACAAATCCTAACACTATCCTGACCATGTATGCCGATGACACATGTGTGCTTACAGTTGTAACATAATAACCTTTTGATAGCTTCCCAAACTTTCCAGTCTCATATCACAATCCTTGAAGAATGGTACCAAAATTGGAGAATAAAAATAAATCCCATCAAATCACCTTTATTCTTTGTCGTAAACCTGCCTCCTACCCTACAGTATACTTATCTTTTGTTGCTTTTACCCCTGTAGAACAGATCTGCTGCCTTGGACTTCATCGTGACAAATGACTAACTTGGAATTCTCACACAAGACTGAAAAGACAAGTAACTGTCCATTGATTTGGTCTATTACAGCACTTACTAGACAAATGGTCTAAACTTCCAATTCACTACAAAAGACTGATCTACATGACAATAATAAGGCCTATCTGGACACTCAGAGTTGAGCTTTGGAGCTTCACTAAACCTTCTAATTCTTCGTAAAATCCTTAATGCTTCTTACTTTGTCACTAATAAAATCATCCATAAATGTTCCTTATGTTACCGATCTAACCCAAACCAGATATCAATCCATCCATTACAAACTCCCTAATCACTCGAACCCACTATTTTCTAACCTCGTTTCCTCTTTCATTCCTGACAATCCTCCGAGGCACCTGAAAAGAAGATGGCCTCAAGACCTTAGATTGTAAAAGTGTTTTTAGAGCTACCAATGGGTAGTTTCTCTACATGCCTGTATCATACCATTATAATCTTACTTCAAATTTACTTGTTGTATTTTATGTACAGTTATAAATGTCAATATATAAATTTTAAAAAAATCTATTCTCAGTGAAAATGGAAATATTAATTTTAATTAAACAAAAAAAAGAGGCAGGGCAAGCTTTACTGGATCAGTTGCCGATGTTTGTTGACACTCAGAGGAGGTCATCAATTCAATTCCTCAATGTCTTAATTATGGATTCACTACTTTAATTGATTAGCAACTCAGTTGTCCAATTCCAAATCCATATTCCAAGCCCTAACTTCTTTATTAAAACAGAACATTTTGGGTTACTGAGGATTAGAATTGTCTCTTGATGGTTTACTGACAAAACACCATCATAAAATAATTCTGATGTATACTGTCAGGCAAACATCCAGGTACAGATGGTAAAGTTGAACGTGTTGTTAAGTCAGTTATTCTAAGTTCTAGATCCTGCATTCCATTTTCTTAGATATTATTTCATGAAGTTCTTTTAAATACTATTTTAAGTTAGATATATCTCTATAATTATTTGAATATGTTTGAAATTGTCTTTTATGAAATCTTCCTTTGTATCAACAATGATTTTTTTTTTTCAGTATTCACTCCAGCTCTCGCATCAACATGATCTTGTTACCGCACATGATCACCACAAAATTATCTGCATCTAATGAGATAAGGTATTATTTTTAACTTTATCATTTTTTTATTGATTAAGAATCTTTAAATACTGGTTCATAATTTTGATTTTCAATTACTAGTATAAAGATTTTAGAGAGAAATACATATATATAGACATATGTATATGTATATATCTATATATTTTTGACTATGGATTATAATTTGATATAAGAAAGAAAGTAACATAGAATATAATAAAAAATATTATTTGAATAACATCGACATATATAGGTAACTTTTCATTAAAATAAATAGAAATAATAAGTAAATATTAATTTAAACTTTGGACTACAGTATTTTTGTACCTTGTATCTGAACGTTCTTTCTCTGTATAAGGAGTTATTTCTCCACCTGGAAAAATTGATATTTCACAGTTAAGATATCCTCGAATTTCTCCAACTGGATCGGAAGGGTGTGTTAAAACAATCCATTTCTCAGCTATAGCATGTCCTTCAGAAAAAAAGGTTTTAAATTTAACATTTTTCTTATAATATAGGTTGATATCATTATGGTTAATTTTAAGGGTTTTACACCCCAATATTCTCCATCCAGTGTAGAAATAACAGAACTAATTATTATTATTATTTACTTAGTAAGTTTCACAAGAACAAAGAATTAAAATATGAAAATGAATATTCAAGTTGATGTTTTAGACTGAATATATATATTAACAGAAATGTGTGGTGGGCCAGTATCAAAGTTTATTTATGAAGTTATAATAATACTCATTAGAATAATTTAATAATAAATATCTATCTCTTTTTTAATATATTTATCAATATTCAAAATCATCTTATCTTATTCAAGTCAATTTTATGAATTTTTTTTTTTACCAATATAATTGATGAATCTAATTAATGGAAAAAATATCAGCTACTTACTACATTTTTATTGAAAAGATATTTTGCAATAGTTCATTAAACCTTTAAAAGTGCTATTTATTAAGCAGGATTTTATAATTTTCCCTAAATAAAAAAATTTTGAAGAATGAGGTGTAGATAGTTGACTGTAGGTTAATGCTTGAAGAAGTTTGTCGGGGGGTGCGGTCAGCAAAGAACAACATAAATAAACAAAACCATATTTATTTATTTTATGCCCATAAAGAAGAAAAAATATTGAAGTTTTTATTTGGTTCTGATACCTGGTTGTGTCCAAATTGCTCCCAAATCCAGACGGCTATTTCCTAGTAGCTTATCCCGACGTAGTCCTGTTTTATATTGAAGTACCTATTTAGAACAAATTTTCAGATGGTGCCATATCTTTTTTTTAGGTAATAAAACTATATTCTGAAATGTTTTGTGGGAAATACTAATTTATATTATTGTCCAGTAATGTAGGAAGGATTATTTATAAAAATGTCGAAAAGGTTTGGATAAATTTATTTAATATTATTAACTACTTAAATTTCCAAATATTTGTTTAAATAACAATACTAATGACAGAATCAATCAACAACACTGAACTATTATATTATCAATTGTACAGTTATTGAATATGTATCATTATTAACTTATAATCAATTAAGTCAAATTTTATATATCAATTTTGTTTGCTACTTATATTAAATTATGTGATGTGTCAACCCAAGAGATAGTCATAGCACAGACACTCTTAATTGCAAAAAATGCATTTTTTGGAACCAGGGACTCTAAAACGGACAGATCTATTGAAGACTGCTCATCTGACACTTGAATCCATTATAA
Organism: Halyomorpha halys; assembly: GCF_000696795.3. NCBI lineage: Eukaryota > Metazoa > Arthropoda > Insecta > Hemiptera > Pentatomidae > Halyomorpha > Halyomorpha halys. The sequence continues at coordinate 509,480 of NW_027114980.1, forward strand.
TACTCTCTTTATTATTTACAATACTATATACTCTCTAAAGAGCGAAAGGTGATGAGTAAAGACAAAATATGAGTACACAGAAGTATTCAGCTGATGCTGATCCAATGTTAACAGGTTATTATTTTTTGCTATCAAATAAAGATATATCTACATAGGTTACCATGAAATGCATGATTTTGTGATAAAGTTTTCTCTTTTTCATAATTGTTTTTTCCTGCCATCTCTTGGGAACTTGTGCAGTTGTTAAGGGGATGTAAGTAAAAGCTTTAAGCAAATTTCTTCAAAACTGTTTGAGCCATTTAGGCACTTATAGTCTAGAGAAAAACACATCTTTTGGCTGAAGCACAGCCGATATTATGCACTGGATACCTGATTATGCACACTAGATTTAGGGGCCAAAACTCTACAAAGCAAACAAAAGAAGCAATAAAATGGGTCCACCAACTCCAGAGATAATAAAACAATTGCCAAAAAACAAAAAAGCCTTTTTTTGGACTAAGGTGACTAAAATGTACTTACCAATTTAAAAAAAAAAAACTAGAACCTCACCAAAAATTTAACTTGATTACAATACTTTCCTCGCCTAGGTAATAAGGAAAGAAAAAAAATATTAAAAAGTAGCTAGAAAAAAAAAATTAAAAAGTAGCTAGAAAAAAAAAATTAAAAAGTAGCTAGAAAAAAAAAATTAAAAAGTAGCTAGAAAA
>NW_027114980.1:510233-517574 GCF_000696795.3 Halyomorpha halys
TAAAAAGTAGCTAGAAAAAAAAAATTAAAAAGTAGCTAGAAAAAAAAAATTAAAAAGTAGCTAGAAAAAAAAAATTAAAAAGTAGCTAGAAAAAACCCCATAAAAATAGTCTTTTGATGATCTTATATCATTTGTCTAAATATATCTTTTTAAAAAAAAAATTAGTATTAATGATGTTTTGTAAAATTGAACTTTTTTTATTTGTTGAGGTACAAAAATATAATGACGATTTTTGAGTATATAGGAAAGATTCAGGTTTGAAGTCCTCAGGTAATCATTTCAAAGTAGTAGTATGAGTAGCTGGTTTTTTATAATCTTGGCATTCAGCTTATTCCTTTATTTAAGTAAATTATCACCATTTATTAATGATATAATACTTCAATAAAATATAATTATTGTAATGTAAATTTAAAGATTAGCAGAAAGGGATGAGGATTTGAGGTTAAAAAAAAAAACTAAAATAGATTACATTTCAATTTTATATAATTGACCCTTAGTCAAGTGTTGTAGTGAAAAGATGAATACATATGTGTGACATATTCTGAGAACTGTAACGTTTAATATGTGATCACTATTTTAAGGCACTGGTTCATAGACTATAACAGTAATAAGAGGTGCTAAAATGGACACCAAACATTCACTTTTTTGTAGACCTACAGATTATGAAACCTGTAATATAAGGCGTAGGGAAAAGTATATTTAAATGGCTTAGACTGACCTAAACAAGAGAGGAATAAGAAGGATGTTCAGAAGTTAAGCTGTTAAAGATCATAATATAAATGTGGAGATTAATGAAGCAAAGCATACTAAAATGGACAAGAATGGTTTGAGAACAAAAAAATAAACTCTAGAAACAAGTGAATCAAGTGGGTGGAGCGAAGAAGTCAAAGAAATTGTTCATAGAAAGAAATCATAGGACATGTAAAGTGAAGAATGAGACAAAACATATTACATGAGAAGTCAAGAAAAAAATAATGGGACCAAATTGGAAAAAGAAACCTTGATGGTGACTGTATGGTAAATAACAAGAAATTCTCTTTTTTTAAAAAATCACTTAAAACAATGTTACTCTTCTCAGTTCTCTAATCTCAGACAAAATTCAGATCTTGGGACTGAGAGAATAGGGGCTAAATATGATCTGGGATCTATGTAATGTGGGAAGAACTGTTTAAAATGGCTCTAGAGAAACTAAAGCTTGGTAAACAGTAAGCAGAGAAAGCGTTTTTCTAAATTTTATTGAATACTAGTGGAGAGTCCTATAGTGGGGATTGTTTTAATCACCTTCATCTCCCTTTTTCTTCCCCTCTCCTCCAACTCCCTTACACTAGCACGGAAAAGGCGAATGAAACTCAAATTTCAATTACATTAAACATAATTGTCGTGGTATTTAATTAGTTATTATGATTAGTGTTTCCTTTAAAAACAAAAATTATTAAATTAATACTTTTTTTTCACTTTTGGGGCCCCCGCTGGTTACACCCATGGTTTTAGGGAACGAAACGATAAAATCGCTGCATTCATTTTTTCAAAATATTAGCGATAAAGATTATTCCGAAAGACTGGAAGTACACCACGGTGCCGATCTATTAATTTCACTTTTGAACGAAACTCAATACTCAATATATAAATTTACTTTTTGTTCGTTTAGACTCACAGATCCAAGGAGCTTGTCCATTGGCATACACAGATACATGTATGGGGATAATTCTTATCTGGGATATTTAGAAAGAGGCAATATATTATATTTTAATATTATAAAAAGTGGATAATACTAAAAATGAAATATTTTCCCTCCTTAATTTGAGCTCGAATCTTTCCAGCCGTTCGCTGAAAAAGAAAAGGAGAACGTACCTACAATTGACAGTACAAGAGCCCAAGAGGAAAAAAAGGCAGTTATCTCACCCTAATTTTCGATTACTTTAATGAAAGCTATGTATAATTAATAGTCAAAATTGATGAGTCTGCCAAGTATAAGTAGGGGGAATAAAAAATGGCAGCTGTTTCAAAGCGATAAAAAAAACTAATTTTTCATTCGGAGCTCTATACCTTTAAAACTACCAACAACAATAGAAAATTTAAGAGAACATCATTTAAAGTAGAGTAAATTTGCTTAACTGTAAGCCTTAATAGAGTTACTTACGTTAAATAGTTTTCGAGATATAGCTTTTTAAAAAGCATTTCATAAAAATGTTAAATGAGACGTACTAAAAGATCAGTAGTTAGTGAATTTATTTTGAAAAATTTATATTTCAAAATCCATTTGACGTACAAATGTCTATTAGCACTCAAATTAAAGCTAGTTTAATAAGCTATAAATGAGTTTATGATGTTTATCTTCGTAGGAGTAATAGTTTACATGAAATTTGCTAAAATAAATTGATTTATAGTTGTTCGGACAAATTTTCATTTACCAAATTTATATTCATATGTGAATATCATAAAAACTACTACCCCTACGAAGATAGTGTCATAAACTACTTTACAGTAAGTTAAATTTCCTCTATTTTGAGTGTTGGCAGACATATGTGCGTCTTATGGATCTAGAGATATGTTTTCAAAAATCCAACATTTTATAGGAACAACTTGAAATTAACATTTTATGAGTTTATTCTGTCAAATATCTTAAAAACTACTACTCCTACAAAGATAAACATAATTAACTATTTTGTAGTAAATTTAACTAGCATTAATTTGAGCGCTGGCAGACATTAATACGTCCAATGGTTTCTGAAATAAAGTTTTTTATAAATCAAATTTATTGTCTGAACAACTATAAATCAATTTATTTTAGCAAATATAATGAAAACTACTATTCCTACCAAGGTCATAATCTTCTTTATAGTCCATTAAACTAGCTTTAATTTGAGTGCTAATAGACATCTGTACGTCTCATATTTCTTAAGATATAGATTTCTCAAAATAAATAAACTAACTACTAATCTTTCAGTAGATTTTTAAAGAAATTTTGCTTTTTAAAAAGCTATATCTACAGAACTATTAGACTTAAATAGCTCTTTTAGGGCTAATATTTCAGCAAATTTACTCTTCTTTAAATAATGTCCTCTTAGGTTTCCTATTTTTGTTGGAAGTGTTTAAGATATAGAGCTCCGAATGAAAAATCACTGTTTTTTTAAGGCTTCGAAACAGCCGCCATTTTTTAATCCCCTACCTATACTTGGCAGACTCATAAATTTTGACTAGTAATTATACATAGTTTTTATTGAAGTAATCAAAAATTGGGGTGAGATAACTGCCTTTTTTTCTTCCCGGGTCTTGTAATATGAACACATGATTCTTCCTGCAGCTAGTCCATTGTCGGATATTTATGCAGCTTCTATTGTTGCAAAGTAACTACAAAGAGAACAAGAACTGTAAAAAATTAGAAGCAATTACCGATATTAAACTGTTACAACTGTCTAAATTGTTCCAAGTTGTTGGAACTAAGTAGAAACACATAACGCGGATTAATCCTAGAAATCAAGACATTTGAACACTATGCGTGGCTGATCAAGTAGGGCACACGTTTACTTACAAGATTCGATTTCATTCATTGTTTCGCCTTTATTAATGATGAAGTGTATAAGAAAATAATTTAATTAGTGATGTTGAAATTTATTGAGGTACCTATCTATGTATTAAACATTTTGTTTTACCTTACATTGAGCTAATATTATTGGCGAATTAGAAATACGGATTTATCTATAACGTATGTTTCATTATGTTGATAAATATATTTTTTTGATTTGTACATTTATTGGTAAAATTCAAATTAACTAATTTCTAAACAGTTTTAGATTTCATATTGATACTGCGTTGATCCTAGCTCGCTGTATAGTCCAATGAAATTTATGTAGATATATACTTTATCATATATAGAGTATTCCGATAAGAGTCAGGCTTCCGTTAATTCATGTTCATAACCTTCACTGATTAGTAAGGCTGCTTGGTGAGGTCTCCACCACATAGTGTGCATTACACTCACATTTGGAGGGTTATTTACTTCGTATTTATATTTATATAGTTATCTTATTAGATATTTATAGTTAAATAAGTCGAAAGAAAGCCAAAATATTAACAAAAACTCGTCTGAACCTGATTTATGATATGTCTGCTTTGTGACATCATTTCTGTTTTCGGACCTTCTTAACAAGGTTTATTTGAGGAAAAATAATAATTTAAGATTTAAAAGCTACCTTCACAGCTTTCTATGATAGATTGGAATTCAATTGTAAATTCAGTTTTACTAGAATTTAAAAAACAAAATGTGTAAAAACACCCTGTTCTACTATTCATAATCAAATTTTATGCTTGTTTATATTATAATCATAATGCAGGCACTTATCCTTCTAGACAATATTCAAAATAACCATTTCCCTCAATAACTAAACAAATTTTTTATCTTCTACTAGTAATTTATTTAATTTGTGTAATAACTAATTGTATAACATAATTACCGATATGAAAAGAATCATATCCATCATGCCCTCAAGAGTTCCTTCGTAATGGAAGACAAAGTTCTGAAAATTAAAAATCCTATTTAAGATGATCATTGATTACTTAAAACTGAAATGTAGTTTTATTTTTAACAAAATCTTACTATAATGATTAAATATTATTGTTATGTTTTATTCATTATATTGGATCTATTGTTGGTAGAGGTACCTGATTCTGGATTTCAACTATTTTTGGGAGAAAGTGTGGCCGTCATTGTTTTCTAACCAACCCCTCTTTTTTATATTTAATCAATTTTTTTAAAGAGAGTTTGCCCAAAGAAAAGCCTGTCAAACTAAGATTCTCTTCGCGACAAAGCTCTATTATTTTCAATACTGTGGTAATTTGAAGTCGTATGATTTTAAATTACTTTTCACCATATATCAACACTCTACTCACCTTAACTTCAATTTACAAATTCAAAAGTACTGAAAATAAATAAATAAAATTTGTACTTAATAAAAGACACTTTCATAGATTCATAATTATAATGTAGGTAAAGTATATCCAACGGACATTTCGCTGGAATTCCCCAACATCTTGACCTGCATCCTATTCGACCGAGAAAGTATTGGACTAATTAAACAGGAAATTGAAATTGTAGACTGCGTTCACCGGTAATAAATTACTTTGGAAACGGGTTGGTTGAGTTCAATATCTGGTTATACCTAAAGGAGATCAAACCTTCATTACCAAGTGCATTAACACAATTTGCGTAACGCCAAAGCAGTGCTTAGCAAAGGGAAAGGTCTTTGTTGAAATTCCTTCCAGCCTGTTCGGTTCAGTATCGATTTCATAATAGTTTTAAGTCCCCATGCGACTTAAAACTATGTGTATTTAAGTTTTAGCATGAATACATAATCAAACGGACTTCTGATTGAAAAAGCTCTGAATAATTCTGTGACAAAAATATTAAATAAATATATTAGGGCTAGTATGCATCAGAATTAAACAGCTAAAATATTAGTGGATTTGGGAATTAATAAAAAAATAGAAGAAGTTGGAATATGATCTTTTCAATGAACTATTATTCAAGATCTAGGCCGGAATGTGTTTCCTAAATTGTGTATCGATGGCTTCAGTAAAAACAGCAGAATCCTACCTATTCTGAAAAAGGAGATAGGTTTTACGATGCAAATTTATCACATTTTAGAATATATTGATTAAAGAAGATTATTAATACCGGAAAAGACCCGGATTAGGGGAAAAGACAATGATCAACACAAAAATTCATCAATATGTTTACATTTTATATAATGTTTTGTAATCCATTCGGAAACCAAAATATCTGGTGTGTCCACTTGTACGACTTTCCTTAAAGTCGAATCCACACATCTGTTCGTTCTTTTCTTCCAAATAAGTCAGATATTAAATATCTGGTATAGATAAATATGTATAAAATATTTTGTTTTTTTAGTTTAGCTTTGTGGACAGTTTAGTTTGGTTTTTTTTCCAAAGAAGCTATTTGGTAAGTTCCAATGGATTTAAAGTTTTCGAATTATTAAAAAAAAAAAACTGTTTAATACACCTTTAAAATACTTTTAAAAATATAGCTATAATGTACATACAGTACTTCATTCTTTGCTTTCAATGTTTTAATTTCGATGATTTTTTTATAGAAAATTTCAATGCCTCTCTAATGGCAGTAATATTATTTATCATAAATTATTTACTTTTTTAGTCATGCATAAATAAACTAATATTTTCTTCCTGACTCTTTTTATCACACACGTTCTATGCCCTGAAGGAACCGGTGGAAATGTATGATACAATACATAATATATGATACAATATATCATATAAATATATAATAATTCTTGAACGTTCACCCGCCTTAGAATAGAGCTTTAGCCGAAAACCTAGCAATGCCAATAAAGTAAGATATCGATTACATGTTCCAGCCGTGTTAGGTAATTGGAAGAAGCGAATTTGATCCTATGTTAATTTTTTTCAAAACTTTCACTGATTCTAAAATAATTTAAAAAAAAAAACTAATTTACGAAATATAATTTAGTAATAGCGAACATTCTAGTGGTTTCTAGTAGGCTCAATCCTCTTATACAATATTTTTTTTATTTAATAAGGCTACTATTACTTTCGACTCTTGTAGAATATCCCAATGCATTGCAAAAAATAATTGTAAAAGTTCTAACTGAAATAGCTCAAGAGAAGGTGATTATCGATTGACTGAAGGTTATAACAATTTGTCGTTTGTTACTACTATTTCAAAACTCAGGAGACCTTAGGAGCTGAACAGATTCATGTAATGCAACTATAGCTCTAGAAAATTGTTTAGATATTTCAATAAACTGTTATGAAAGGAATAAACTTGCACTTCATAATAATTAGGATACCTCATCTAAAAAAATATTTTATATTAAAATAAAAATATCTTAATTACATGAAAGTATAATCTTAACAGAATTTTTTAAAAAACCAATAATTTTTATTTAAATTTCTGGTGGTCAAAATAATTCAAATAGTAAATAAACTATTAGTTATAAGCCAACGTTTCGTCCCAGTTTGCAGAGCTTTTTAATTGAAGGAAAGCGAAAGAACCGATGGAATAAATTTGATTTATTTATAATAATTACTTATTTTGAAACGCCTATACCCCATCCTAGATTCCAATCATATAATCACAGATCACCAGTTTGGATTCCGAACATCCCACTCCACTATCCAGCAATGTCATAGTGTGGTGGACGTTGTCTCGTCTTCTTTGGAGCGCGGAATGTACTGCGCGGGAGTTTTTTTCGATATAGAGTAGGCTTTTGATCGAGTCTGGCACCCGGGACTGCTTTACAAACTCCGTAAATTCTTACCTCCTACATATTTTCTCATCATCCG
>NW_027114980.1:518509-527378 GCF_000696795.3 Halyomorpha halys
TCTACATCCTGTATCATATCATTATGTCATTATGATCCAATTTACTGGTTGTATTTTTTTATACAGTTATAAATATCAACAAATAAAAAAAATAAATAAAAAAAATTTATAATAATTATTTCTTCAAATCGGCATTTCTTATCATAATTTTATTTATTCACGAAAATTGATTAATCAACCGTTATAAGGTGCTATACAGCCACATTAATGTTTGAAGTTTACACTTGTGAATGACGAAATAGTATTAACATTTTCAGCAAATTGGTGTAAATGACATAATATTATCAACATTTTGTTAGAAATGGAATTGTTGATAACATTTTGCTAATAGGTTAAAATATAAAGCATCAAAAGGATAATAGAACAAAATGTTGATGTATTTATAGATATTAATAAGTTAAATCCCTACAGTTGGGCATATCAGCAAACAAAGAGCCATGTGAGCTGATAAAATGCTATACCAGCTAATAAAACGTATAAATATAGAATCAATGGAAGAAATAAGACATTAAGTGTGGCGGTCCCTCCCCGTTTTTGGATCCCCGGCCAGCGGCTCCAGAGCCAATATTGCTACCCCCACTTTCAGCGGATCCATCATACTCCCTTGTAATACCATGTGACAAAGGAAGCACCAAGTTTATTGTATATAATGATTAGGAAGCTAGGAATAAGTATTGCAGAAACACGGGAACTTTTAGATAAAGGAGAAACGTCTAGACCCGAGAATCATTTTTTTTCTTTCTTTCTCGTATTCTGCATATTTGCACTCTTTTATTTTTTTATTATTATTCTCTGGTAAAATATGATGATTAACGGAACTTTACTTGCGCAAGTCCTGAACTTGCATGCGAAAACCCCACGTTCGGCGACGCCAGCGGTAATTCCACCTCTGCCGGAGATCATCATGTCGGAAGCGCACGCCAATGCCCTTCAATGTTTGGGATTTGCAAGGCGTCCGCACAGGATTTGAGAACAGCGGTGTCAGACCACGAAATATTTACCGGAGAGACTGAGAATAAAATCATTTTTTGTAAAGGTGCGATCAGTGTACTATTTTTGCCTTTCTAGAATAACATGACTATGGCGTCGGTTTTCGCCGGGTTAACTCTGATGTCATCCTTCTTCAGTGCTGCTACGATGGAATACGACATCAAAAGCCTGGTTGCAATACAGGGAGACGAAGGCCGTTGCTTGGTTCTTCTTCATTTGTTCTATAATGTGTGCTTAAAGCTTTACGAGCTGGCATTCACAGGCAACACCTCGCTGGAATCCAGTCTGTTACTGTGGTCATGAAGGCTCTTTCTCTACAGTGTTCCAGGAGAATACGAGCCGCTCAGGGGAACCCTATTCATGTGTGAGAAAATGCTGAGCGGCCGATATTGCTCAGTCGGGTGATCTTTCTTCTCTGGCTTCATTAGCGGCACTACGAGCGTAGCTTCCAAACCGTAGCGAAGTATGAAATCTGCATGCCACAAGTCGAAGAAATATAAGGTTAATAGTTGGATTAAATATATTTCTTATCAGTAATTTAGTAAGTAAGACTAATTCTTACCACGAGAACCAACTCAAGTTTCAAAAAACAGCGAATATTTTTAAAACTATTGCAAGAGTCAAAAAGATTAAATCGCGAGATAGCACTTGTTGTTATGAGCTAACATACCTCTGCCCCACTGGTAAATGAGAAAACAATCCGTTAAGAGCTCTAATTTACTGAATTCTCTGTAACCTCTCCTCACTCCTCCTGGCATTATCTTAGCTAATTTTACGGTGTATGTAGAGGAAAGCACAAGGCAGCACTTATTTTATTAAGGTGATCCCCCAGAAACATATTTTTTAAAGCTACCTCATTAATCTAATTACATTATAATTATTACGATCTAGGTCCTCTTTCAAAATAAAGCCTGATAGTATCAGTTCATAAATAAGTACAAGTCCTAATATTTTAGGTCCGATACAAATTGGAAAATGATAAATCAATACGAATAAATTAAAATGGAAAATCTCGTACAGAGCTAAACATACAAGTATAAAAAAGCTTCCTTATACGAAAAGGAACTACTCGCTTCGACAAGTTGATCGTTATGTCTGAATGACGAGTTATCGAGATCTCCGCGGCCCAGACCGTCCTTGAAATACATCGTCTTTCCTCATTCATTATGACTGACTGAAGTTATTTATTTATTCTCTTAAGAAGGGACAAATCCTTTCTCAAGCCCGAAGGCTACTAGTAGATTTTATTGTATTATGATAAGAATAGAAACCAGTAGATTTTTTTTTTGTCAATGTTAATAAGTGCTGACTGGTTGTTTCTCCGACTATTTGCTCATTTGCATTTTATTTTTTCCAAAGGCAATTTACGAATGAGATCGGATGAAAGCGAAAAATTCTTGCCACTTTAAATATGTATTCATACTCTCTCACAAGAAATTATTATTGCACAAGTTTCAGATCTTTAGTGCCCTACTGTGTTTCATAAATAACCCAAGTATTTTGAAACGTTGTAATTCTTCCACCATTTTTTTATAAGCATTATAAGTCAGAACAAATTCTCATGTTACTTTAAATCATGGACCGCATAAACCTTCCATAGAAATTTTCGGGTGAAGCACCAACTGCATTCAACAACTGTTTCTTTGTTTTATTTTTAAACTAAAAACAATGTATGGAATTTTGGAGAAAAACGGTTATATTACTCTACAGAGTAGGTTGCATGATAATTTATGGTCATAGAACTTCTATACCTAAACCAAATTGAACTCTTTATTTTTCAAATATTTTGGAGTAATACTATAGTTTGACGTTTTTGTAAGAAATCTTTTATTTCTTGAAGTTTATTACAATTTCTTTTTAATCTGCCTGTCTTGGAAGAATTCAATGTACATCTACATGACAATAACGTATTAACTCATCAGAAGCACGGAATTTTTTTGATTGAGGTATTATTTTTGGGAGCCCCTAGAATTTTATTTAATTCGTTCTGTTATCGTCGTTCTTGTTTTGTTTTTTTTATTTTTCGTTCTCCTTTTTTTAGATTTTTTTTTTTCCTCGTTCGCGCTTTTGAATACTTTTTATGAACTCTCATATCATATATCTGAGTTTCAGATTCAACTTTTGAACTAAATTTGAATTTCTATTTTTCTTATTTAGATTAACAAAAAATTTTTTTGTTTTAACAACCTGATCATTATAATCATAATAATTATAGAAAAAGTTTCAAATATGTAGTCCTTTCAACAACAGACAAGTACTGAAAATAAAACGGATAATGATAAATCTATAGCGGTATGCCCCATTCACTTCAGAAGAATTTTTTATTTAACGAGACTGAACTAAAGAGCTGATCTAATGAATTTGATCTCCCTCATTACACAAATTTTTAACTTTTATCGCTGTAATTCTTTTGTTCTACAAATTGAGGTTCAACTCATCCGATCCACTAAATAGTCCGAAGACTATTTATACGCATAAGCAGTTTAAAATTAAAAACATAATTACCCAGTTCTAATCTAACATTCTAATCTCGGATTGTAAATTAAAAAAAAAGATACTTAAATTATCTTGTAACTATAATCTAGGTCATGTTTCATAATCGGAAATAGTTGTTTGTAATAAAAAAAAATTAGAACGTATGAAAAAAGAAATAACTGCATTCTGGTTGGAAATTTTCTCCTTATTTATTTCTTCAAACATAAAATAATCTAATTATCTTAAAAATGTTACTTCGACGGTAACAGTGATTGGCGAGTTATTCAAAAATAGTTATTTAACATAATACCCATAATGGCTTAATATTTTTTCTTTTACAGTTATGAACTACGCATTTTCTCGATTAATGGTAATTTTTTAACGGTTCCGATAAAGTAGGGCACGTGCGGATGACATAAAAAATGGGTTCACGCTGTTAATATGACTTTGGGTGGATTGAATGAATTATAATATTGCGTTTTAAAAAAAATAATTAAATAAATTTAACGTGTTAGTATATTTTGAATGTTTGCCCAGAGGTATTAATGCTTTTGATTAAGAGTGGACAGCGACAAACGTGTGAGCTATTTTTAAAATGATACCAATTGTCATTGGTTTTCTCTATTTCAAAGGATCCTTCGTTCATTTAGCTAACTGAACTGTAATAATAAATTTTATTTATCGGGGTACTAAAAAAATTGTAAAAAAAAAAAAAAAATCTATTTCATGATAAAAATACATTAATTTATGAATGGAATATGGTCCGGGTGCGGTAAAAAAAAAACCCAAATAGTAGATAATTATACTATTTTATTGAGCCAACGTTTCGCCCCACGTTGCAGGGCTTCGTCAGGGCTAAAAAAGATACAAACACTACAGTTACAAAAAGGAAAAAAAAGAAAAAACATAAGTGTAAAATAACAGGGGTATAAAATGAAAAAAGTAAGATATAATAAGAAAAATTAAAGGTTTTAAATAGTAAATGAAAAGGGTAATAGTGACAGATATATTTCTTCTCTTACATATCTTTTACTATTACCCTTTTTATTTACTATTTACAACGTTTAATTTTTCTTATTATATCTTACTTTTCATTTTATACCCCTGTTATTTTACACTTTTTTTTTCCTTTTTGTAACTATAGTGTTTGTATCTTTTTTAGCCCTGACGAAGCCCTGCAACGTGGGGCGAAACGTTGGCTCAATAAAATAGTATAATTATCTACTATTTGGGTTTTTTTTTTACCGCACCCGGACCATATTCCATTCATCTATACTCACGGTCAATCAATAATCTTCCAGGACATTAATTTATGTTTTATGATATTGGAATTTTTTAATAATAAATTAATATTCCATCATTACTTTAGATACCTTTGTATCTAGACGCTGAAGAAGAAAAAAAAATTGCATGCCTAATCTAAAAAAAATAAAGTATGAAAATTATTACAAGGTCCGAATAGAAAAATATTAAATTATTGAAATATTATTATTCTGACTGTAAAAATGTGTATTATTAAGGAATAAAATTCATAAAATCTTAAAATTATTGAATAATGACAACGCATTAATTATTTTAGGTCGTACAAATTTAAAAAATGCCATTTAGCCTAAAACGTTTTTGTGTGGAATGATAATACTTAATTTATCTGTAATTAATATAAAATGTACCTAGCTGGGTGGCTCGGTGATTAGGCACTATGGTACTGACTCCAAGGACCCGCGTACAAGACCTCTGGGGTCCAGAAAACCTCAAAAAGTGGGTACCCGTAATAGGGAAAAAACCCTTTCACAACCTCTAGTTGAGTAACAGTACTTCCGTCCTAAGTACTGAACCCCCGGCCCTTAATGGTATGTAGTGGTACAGATTTATTTATTTTTGTTGTGGACTATGAAGGAAGAAAGGCCTCCTAATTCATCATCTACCTCAGAGTAACACTTGACAGACATCTCACCTCTCTGCTGTGACACGTCTTCAAGACCAAGCTGGTGATAAACAAGATAAGCTTTTAACATATACTCTTCAAGATGATCTGCACAGTATGCAGGATTCATTCCTTCATAAAGTATTAACAGTCAGAAGGGACATGCTTCAGAGGACCAGAAATAGTGCCATTCACGAAGAGCTCTAGCTCCTCGATGTGTCGGAGCTCATAGGCTGAAGGCACATTAAGTTCTTTGATGGTTTGAAGACCTGTTGTGCTAACCAGTTGTTCAGAGAAATTGCCTCTCCGCCAAGACCTGAGAGGTGGAACGGTGCTGTCTCCTTGGTCGACGTTTTCGCCAAGGCAAGGGCTTCGGACTCTGTAGTCTGAAGTCGCCTTTACCACAAACAGCGGAGCGCTCTTTCCTCGTTCTACGCCATCCCTCGGTTACACCGCGACTAATGTAAAATTCCCCTATAGGGGACCTAGCGTATTAAAATGCCATTAACCATAAAATGCCACTATGACAAAAGGACATTTATTTGTTTCATATGTCATTGTTTACATATTATGTATGTATTTATTTTTGGAATATAAAGGATGATAAGAAAAAATGTATTGAGTATAATCTTTTTCTATGTAATCCCACTTGGTCATTTTTGATACGCGGGAGGGGAAAGAGCTTATCCTGAACATAAACAACCTGAGTGGAAGGGTCGAGTTTTCATTTCATTGGACCCCGCCACATAATGAAAGTCAACCTAACTAGGCTAATATCGAACCGGTGCCGTAACAATTATGAGGTGACACCTCATCACTCCCTTCAGTTCCTAATGTCTACCAAAGTATTTTCTGTAAAGTTTCATTATTGTACCTCTTTGGTTCATTATTTTCAAAAAAGAACCCCTGTATTCGACCAAAAAAAAAGTTAATCCCTCTCCTCAAAATTTGAGGCTTAACGTTTCAAGATATGTAGAATCCAAAAATCGAATAAAAAAATTGTCTGCCCGCTGTACGCCACGTAGTGGTTGAAAGACGGGTAAAAAAAAAAAAAAAACTATCATGATATTTGAAAAATAATTTGATTTTTTCCAGTAATTAATATGTTTCCAATTAAACTTTTAATTTTAGGTTACTTTTATAAGTTATTTTATTTTTATTTAAATTTAATTATATCCATCTTGTGTATATAAATTATTTTGTTATTATTTAATTAGCTTTATTTTATTATATCGATTTATATTTTTGTTTACATTCGTTGTATTTGTGATTTTTTATTGATTTTTTCTGTCTTTTTTTTTTAATTTTAGGAGTGCTATTATTGTCATTTACATTTTTTTTTTAATTAACATTTGGTATGAATGAACACGTAGAACGCTAATACTCGTTGCCTCTAATTGTGGCAGACTATATTAGAACTCTTCATTAAAAAAAAAATCTAAAATAATATAACGGAAATATTTCTTTTATTATACATGTAACAGGTAAAGTTTCATTAATGTACAAATTGTAAACATTTTTTTTTTTTTAAATTGATAGATTTATTTATTGATAGATATTACAATCTGCCACACAGTTGTTGGCAATAGGTAATAGTGATGAATGATCTCATACATACTAAAATAAAATAAATAAATAAAAAAAATAAATAAAAAAATTTAAAAAAAAACTCTCTTAAAATATATACAAACAAAAGAATAGACAAGATGAACATAATCAAACTATCTGTATGAAAAATAAATAAATAAAATAATATATACTCTAGTTACATTTACACTTTAATATACAATATTTACACAATCGACCTGAGGATCCCTGAGCCCACTCTATCTCCCACGTGTGAGGGGTAGAGCAGAGCTCAAGAAATCCCACCGCATCCCTCTCGCCGCATCACTGGTAATGAGCCAGTGGAGGCTGAGCAAGTGTGCTAAAAGTAAACATTAATTTTAAATATATGGTCGATTTGTGTCTTTTTTTTCTTGTGCTATAAAGCTAAGTACTGTATCTTTTTTAATCCTAGATTCTTCGGAGTATGTTGCTGAGAAATAAAAATAAAAAACGGCATAAAAAAAAACTTGGCACAATCTCATCTCATTTTTCAGTAAAGGAGCACTATATTTTCAAATTAAAGCAAGCACGCTCCGAACTGGTCTTTGTGGAACTTATGTAAAAATAAAAATAAAAAAATTGATAATCTAGCTTGATCAGCCAAGCTAAAGCTCAGATCGCTTCACTGGGTCAAAGCTATGCGTAATCCAAGCTTGTAAGGTGGAAATAAGCCGAGTCAACAAGGTGACTGGTAAGCTGGAATTATGCAATCTTCAACGTGCTTCATGGTTCGTGATCCAAAATAATTAATAAAGAAATTCAATAACAGAAAGCTACCCGTGTGTAAATACAAGCTTTGAAAAAATACATTAAAAAAATTTTTTTGGTTAACGTTTCGGTCCTTTCCTCCCAAGATTTTCCAGTTTAGGGGCCGTTAATAAATTATTTGTTAAATGATTCAGTGGTACGTGACTGTCTTCTGTTTTGACACAATATAACATAATAATAAAAAATAACATTTTAAGTGCGGAATGAATCGAAGATATCTCAAAATCCTTATCACCGCTCAATTGCACCCTCAATCTCCATAAGCAATTCCCATTTATTCTTGCATAAAGGGGGCTAAAAATCTTCTGAAATATGAGCATTACGACAAGGCAGAATCTGAATATACATATTTTTTCCATCTTATTCTTTTGATAGGTCTGTACAACGAAATTCCTCCACACAATACTTAGTGGATAAATAAAAATTGTTCATTATGTTTGTTTTATTAAAATGTTGAAGACTTTTTAGTAATAAAAAAATAGTTATTTGACAAGTAATGCAGAAGTTCCGATTCCATGTTTCCAGGAAATGGTATTAGCTTCGGTAGTGATTCGCCTTTTATTGCAATTGGAGGAATTTCTCCAGAGTGATTTTCTGGACAAAAAATTCTGTTGCCAAATAGGTTTTAACTTTCCCTTATCTATGCAAATAAAGCAAGGTATTAATTTTACCTTGAAAGAGAGAATTGCATTCAAAAATTGGACAAGTTGCATTATGTCTGAAGGATACTGTACGTAATTCAATGGCGACTCCAAATTTTTACGTTTTCAATATGGAAATTATTATTAATGAGGTTCTAAACTGCCTATCTTAGGTGTACGGAGTACGGTCGTTTGTCGACGAATATTGGTTAATAATCTTTAAATTAATTTAGATTTATAATCTTAATTATTCCGTAAATAATCTTATCCGTTTAAAAATCCTTCAAGTCTAATACAGGAGTTTAGTCTAAAAAAGGTTTTGATAACCAGTGTGATTTATACTTTTATTTCTCTGGGGTCTGGAGAATCTTATTTATAATAAATAATTTTATATTGTTACTGCTTCTATTATGGAAAGAGAACTTTATCTCTTACCTTAACTACATTCGAGAAATATACATAT
>NW_027114980.1:527448-574849 GCF_000696795.3 Halyomorpha halys
ATATATTTAAGCTACTTAGGAACTAGATCATGGATATTTTAAGATTATTTTCTCGATTGCTTTTTCAGATGCCTGAAATGGCAATTTCAATACATATCAGTAGTCTTTATTATAGGAAGCTTATGAATTGGAAATAAAATGTCAAAAATTAATGCAAAGGTAGAAGTCAAATTCATACTAAAAATTCTTCACAAATGTATTTGTAGTAATGAGGGATTGCAGTTCAAAAATTCATTTTCCAATTTTTTTTTTTTTTTAAATTATAGTATTCACTATTTGCTATGGGTGAAATATTCTTCAACATAGCATCTTCTGGGAAATCAAACAATTTTAAACTTCATCTGTTTAAAAATAGCGAAGAAGTAGTCGAAATTTCATCTAATTCATAAATAAAATCTGGAATTTAAAGAGTGTGATTTGCTTTATTGAATAATATATGACCGTTAGCAAATAATTTATACTATTATTTTGAACAAAATCATTATAAATTGTAAAATGGACTCACTTGGTTTTGGAATACAACTTCTTATAACTAAAAATACGTCTGAGAAGAAATTTTCAGAAGAAGAAGAAAAAGACAGTTATTATTAATTAAACTTTTGACATACATTTTATCGGTGTAGATTTTTAGTTCCAATTCCACGTTCCCTTCAATTAATAGTGTTGATATGTATTGACAAATAAAAATTTTCATTGCATACATCTGAAAAAACAGTGGAGAAAATTAAATCTATAATCTAGATGCGGTTTCCAAATCACTTATAACAAACAATAGGTATATCCCGAATCTAATCTAAAATGCTTCAGAACAAAGGCGTAGCCAGGATCAAAACTAGGGGGAGCGAGCCATCGTCAATCAGGTTGTGAAATTTCATCTCTGAAAAGGCGAAGGAAACCAAAATTTTAAGAAAATTATATATAATTGTCGCAGTTCTTTATTAGCTATTACAATTAGTAGTTGCTTGAAAAAATTATTTTTTTATTAAATTAATATTTTTTATTAAATTAATACTTGTATGGGGGGTGCAGCTGCCCCTCTTGCCCACCGCTATGTACATGCCCATGCTTCAGAAAATGCTATGTTGAACAATATTTTTTTCTTTCACAATTTTCTGTTATGTATCATCATGAGGTGAAAGATTTCTTCCAAAACCTGAACCAGATTGAATCATACTGAACTGATTTGCAAGAAATCAATCCTTTCACCTCTTGATAATTTTGTGCAAAAACTATTAAAGGAAAAGAATAAATATTAAAAATTGAAAAATAGACTTTGTTGGTTTTGGAATGAAACATTTATACGAAATATTAAAAAAAACACAATTAAATTGAACATAGTGAGTGATTACTGAAGTTCATATACAGTGCACATTCGAACCAAGGCTTTATCAAACCTACAGCGTAATGTGGCAATACTTGTAAAATATCACGAAAACAACTTTTTTCATATCACTTTTGACATTTCTAGTGAAAGTTTCACTTGTTGAAATAAATTGCTAAACGTATTTTTTTAATAACGTGAAACTAGTATTACGGCCATAAATTAAGTCAGTTAGTAATAATCACAATTATTATATCACAAATAAATGATTTCCTTAAATTATAGAATTTCAAATTCACTAAAAACAAAGTAGTTATTAACATTTTGACAGGATACAAAATTACATCAGAATTAATTAAATAATTTAGCAATGGCTTTATGATTAAATAATTTGGTCGGTATTGCTGATTCAACCAATTGTGAAACGTATTCCTCTGACCAAAATTTAAATATGAAAAATACTGTAAACATGAATGATGATACTAAAACTCAACTTAAATATTTATCTATATTGCTAGGTAGCTCCCGAATCTGACCATGAAAATGAAAATCTAAGGTCATTATTCATCAGGGAAATAGTTCTTATAGCATAATACAGCAAAGCAAAGATAATTGAGAAAAAAATATATATTTAAATCACTAAATATTTAGGCGAGCGCATTCACAAGGAAACAGATATTCTCGAAAACATGAACTCTTTACGGCTAAAACTTTTTTAACAAAACAGTTCTTTAGTGTGACGAATGTGAGGATTTGGGGGCCAAAATGACAAACATTTTAAATACCGAAACATTTTTCGGTAAAAAAAAAGAAAGACATATCACATAATGCGGAATATCGCTAAATCGATGTTTTCAATGTTTTTTTTTCCGATTTCTTGCAGTAGAATATTCAAATCGCCACGCCAAATTTCCTCCGTTATTCCTAAACTGTCTACATCGGATTTCCTACGGTTCAGCATTTGCCGGATCAGTGGAATGTTGTCGAAATAATCTTTCTTAGGCAAATTCTACCACCACACCAATAGAGATTGTTCAAGGATACTTGATAACCGCCACTCGAGATTCAAAGAATAGTTTCAATCAATCTTCTACTTCATTTACTATGTTATTTTATATTTAAGGGGCTTAATAGCCTTTAAATAATATTAATCTGAATTAATTAATTGTCATTGTTGCACCATGAAAGGGTCATTCCTGTTCCTGTCTTCAGACTAAAATGGTGTCCCCATAGAAAATAATTTAAATATTAGTTGGCATAAAACTACAATTGGAGTCACATTTATTGTGCATTTACTAGCTAAAATCTTTTAGCTGAAAAATAAACGTAAGAAAATATAATTAATTAAACTGTTCTAACAATAAATCACCACAAAAACATGTATTTCTGAACCCTTCCGCGGCCTATACTAAGGTTGGGAACCACTTGTTTAAAGGCTGCGACCGAGTAAGGTTATTATTTACCTAATTAACTGTTCATGTGAGATTTAAACAGATTTTTTTTTTGTGAAACAGAAAACCCAAAAACATATTAATCTCAAAATCTTCAATTCAATCACCATACTTTCTCCAGGTTAATTATTTATGAACGTTGGATACAAGTATTCGAACTACTAATTCTTTGACTTCTACTAAAAAAGTCCCCTAATTAAAAAAAAAATAGTGTTCTCTTACCAACTAAATAAGCTATCCTGCTTCTTTTTTTGTTTTTGCTCTGGAACTCATTAATTTCACGTTTATTTTAATTTTTGAGGAGAAAAAAAATTCCTACTATTCAAACCCTGTGTGATTCTGATTCAAGATTTATTATTAAATTTATATATATTTTTTTAAGAGGTGGGCCCTTCTTATTTTGCCCTCTAGACAGGACATGGGAAGTTAAAGATATATATAAATCTAATTGGCACTAAAATATATGCAATAATATAAGCTAGTTAATCTAATAAATGTAATATATCGCCTAATATAATCTCGCTCGTATAAACCATTCATTGAGGTGGAAGCTGACTCGAAGCGCTTGCGCCATTGCTGTTTTCCCGTCAATTAAATAGATTTTTGAATGAACAACTAAGTATTTTAGAAAGTGATGGGTATTTTTTTAAAGAAAAATAATTACTTCACGTATTTTACTTGAGTAATGTTTGTTGTTGTTGGCCTTTTACTCGTACGACAAGTTATTGAGAAATAACCTTTCCGACAGTATGTGCACTGATAGAAACGGTAGAGGCTGGCTGATGTAAGCTCGATCGGCTTTCCATTCCGCCGTTCGGAACTCTGCCCTGTCCTTAGCGGTAAGTGGCTTATTCATGCCTTTCTCTTTACCGGGCAAGTTCACCATTCGCTGGCCATTGCACGTTGCAAGAGAGCGTACAACTTTCTTACAACCGGTAAAGAAAACAGCCTGTCGAAAACTTTTTCTTTCATAAATTGACTTGATACCAATTCGTCTCCCTTGACTCCTTTTAACAGTCCACCTAGTACAAGGCTTGTGTTTTATTTTATTTATTTGTATTATGGAATCTAATTTAAAAACAAAACAAAATTCTTTAGTCATGAATATTGCAATAGATTTTAAAAGGCAAAAACCAATGATAAATGTAATTTTATCCACAAATCCGAATATTTCGTTATTTTATGTTCTATTATCATTATTTATTATGTTTGATCAATGGAATAAAAATTTACCTATATTTCCCCCTTTTATTGTAGTGAACATTAGATCTTAAATCAAGAGATCAGCATAAAATGATGGCATAATTTTAATAGTGATTATAATTTAAAATAGGTAAATTATAAAAAAGACTGGATTGAATAAAGCTGTACATTTGTAATGAAATTTTGCATTTAGTGAATAGTACATGTGTTACATGTATTACGAAGAAATAAAAAACATTGAGACAGAATCTCAGCAGTGATTTAATTTTCTTTTTAGAAATGCATAAACAGAAACACTGAAAATAGTAATGTTTTTAATGAAATTGATGGAATAGAAACCGCCTGTATTATTTTTTAAAAACATATAGGAACCATAATTCCAAAACCTCCTGACTACATTTATTACCTAAAGTAAAGTTGCGTACGTCTACAGAGTTGTGTTAGAGGGTTAAAAATGTGCAACCCAATTAATAAGTTGGTTTTGGAGAAGTGCTTTTTTGGGGTCTTAACTTTTGTCTCCTATCAATGCCATTGTTTTTTAAGGTTTTATCTCTTCTGTAGCTCCTTTCCATAGGTAATTAGTTGGTTAAAAATTAGTGTGGTAATAGTTAGTGTTGAGGAAGTTATATTTTGGAGGACCAGCCATTTTTTTTATGATGTTTCGAAATTTTAAAATATTATCCACGTCCTCAGCCCCTCCAAATCAGATCAGAAGATTGCTACTTTGTATTTCAATTGAGTTGTTAGGGAAATACCTGTTGGGATCCAGCTTTTTTCTTTCACCCTAGCTAGGTTTCCATGCGCTAATCAACCAATTCAATCCACTATGTATATGCTTAAAAAAAATAAAATAAAATACGACTTCATGACGGAGCTCTAATGTTAAGATTACATATGTTACAGGACCATAGGAATCGCAAGGTCTATGAGGTAAAGATGGCAACTCGAGGGTACAAACAGCCGCCGAGGGATTTGAGGCATCGCCTTAACAACTTCATAACTGCAGTGGTGATGGTTCGAATCCGAGTTGACTTTTATTTTGTAGTTGTTTCACGGGATGAAAACTTGACCCTCCCACCGTGATAATGAACAATTCCTTAACAAAATGACATGTGTAATGTCATCGCAATACGTTTTGATAAGATTCAGTGGCCAAACCTTCAGGTTTACTAAGCTTTATTGTTATTAATAATATACTATTAAAACATTAATACAAATAAATTTATATTAACTACGGTTTTGTTATTTTTTCGTAATATAATGTCAAGATAACAGCGCTTAAGTTAAACCGCTTATTTAAGGTCATTACCATTATATAATAAGAAATTGGTTATGATAATGACCTTGGAAGCCTCTTTTATTGAACCTTTTTTTCTTTTATTTATTTGTTTTTTCGTCAAAAAAATTATATTTTCACTCGCTGGCTCACTCACTCGTTTAGTTGTATCCATGAATTCATCTTTTTACATAAATAATTGAGCACTCCTTCTTTAATCGTAGAACATTTTTAAGTCAGTCGATGAGTTGATCGCTCATCACGTTTTTAAATTGAAACTTATCAAAATGTTTCCCAAACCCCAAAAGCCGCCAGAACTGATTGCATCCTCTTACCGTCCCATCTCTCTATTACCGATCATGGGAAAAATCCTCGAAAAAACTTATTTTGTAACGCCTATACCCCATCCTAGATTCCAATCATATAGTCCCAGATCACTAGTTTGGATTCCGAACATTCCACTCCACTATCCAGAAATTTCATCGTGTGGTAGACGTTGTCTCGTCTTCTTTGGAGCGCGGAATGTACTGCGCGGGAGTCTTTTTCTAACCATGCTTCCTCTTCCATTCCTGGCAATCCTCCTAGGCGCCTAAAAAGAAGATGGCCTCGTGACCTTATATTGTAAAATGTTAGAGTTCTATTACTGGGTGGTTTCTCTAGATGCTGTATCATATCATTATGATCTTACTTCAAAATTGGTTTATGTATTTTTTATACAGTTGTAAATGTCAATAAGTAAATACATTTTAAAAAATAATTGAAACCAAGAATAATTTTGAAGTCAAGAATAAGAAAGTGGGGTACCTCCCTGGGGTACGCCTCAGCGTGATCATAAACATATCACCTCCTTGTATAATTATTGTTCAAGAAAATGTGCTTCTTTTTAAAGTGCTAAACCCCTAACCCTTCATGGTAGTGCTACGATTATTAGTTGAAAATATTCTGCTTTTTACAATTTTATATTTGAAATCCATTTCTAGTAGTTACCACAAACGTGTTAAGAGTATACGAGCACGGCATCAACAGACTCAGCGATTTCAAGAAAGAAAGATAATTTCAGTTTATCCGTTGACAAGTGGAACGGTATATCTTCCTGCTTGCTTCCTCCTTTCAATTGTTACATAAGTAGAAATAGAAAATTTTCAATATTAGTTTTACCCCAAGGACAAGTAAAATTTAAAAGAGGTTTTTTCGATATTAAAAAAAAAACCAATGCAATTATTTTATGTTCCTTGATTATCCTTAAATTGGAAAACATACTGAAAAATTGTACATGATGCATATGAAACGTATGGCACACTGTTGCCGTATGAGATTTTTCAAAACAAAAAGAAATTACGTGCATCTTAGTTTTAGTATCAAAAACTATGATTGTAATTAAAAACTAAATACAGTGTAAGTTTTGGATATGAAGACGGGCCAGCAAGTTTTTGATACTAAAAAAATGTAATAAGTCATAATATGTACGTAGGACCAGTTAAGTTTAGTCGGTAAACGAGAAAATCTAATTGAAATTAATATTTATTAAAGAACGCTACAAATTATGACACTAAGGTTTAATATTATTTATTTATTAAGTTTATCATCAGTTATAAAAAAAAAACAGTATTAAAAATGCTAGAAAATTTTTAGGCTATGACAAAAAAAACTTGTACTCTTTTACATAAAACTTGTTATTTTGGAAGGTAAGATTGTTTTCCTTAGTCGATTACAAATATTATTCATTGAAAATAATAAATCAGAATAAGAAATACCGTAGAGAATAAAGTATACGAGTATAAAAAATTTCCTGTATATAAGGTCGCATCGACAAGTAGATCATTAACGATGACTGACGAGTTTTTCAGATTCCGCGTCCCAGACCTTGCTATTTCTGTCTTACCACATTCATTATGGCTGACACCTTAACCAACTAACCTAAGTCAATGTCCGTTATATGATTTTGTTTATTTTTCAGGAGGGGTTTGGTAGATTTGATTTTATAACAATAAGAATGAATATTATCGATATTGAAGACCTCTACTTCCAAAAACATAAGGACTTATAAAGTTGAAATTGCTATCGATGATTTCCCTTATGCTATAGATGAGTAATAAAAGGCTGGGTTTCGAAAAATTCGTACTCTAATTGTTTAATGAAATATTATTTCTAAAACCTAAAAAAAAAAAAATAGGTTTGTTGAATAACACTAAAACATTAATAATACAAAACTAAAATTATGTATATCAGAGTATTAGCAAAGATTTGTACTTAGGATTCACATATATTTTGTGCAGGTTTCCATGGAAACGGGTTTCTTTATTTTAACTTATAAAAGAACAGATACATATTGATCATTACATCTCAATGCCTATGAAGCAGAAATTATAAATGGTCATTCTCCTTTCGCCGTTTATGTGCAATAAGCCTGAATTCAGAAAAAAACGGTCCCTAAGTGGTTAGAAAAAAAATTCTTTCCTATTTATTATTAACTTACAAGGTATGTCCAAAAGATATTTGTTGAATTCATTTTGTTAAATACATCTATACTTAATAATACATACAGTTATCTCTTAATAATTTCATTATGTGACAAATGAGTTTAGGAAAATTACCAGTCCAAAAAAAAGTGTGAGCCTTTAGTACATATACATGTATGAATATAAAAAGGATTTTGAGTTGAAAAAATCAATTTAAAAATGAACACTGACAAAGGTTAGATAAAAACAAGATCAGGTTCTACCATCGATGTAGTATTCCTTTACGTCTAAGAAAATATTCAGTCTAAGTTATTTTAATAATTTTTAATATATATCACACTTCTACTAAACACATAATTTCTTTCTCAGACAAAGAATTAATGGCAACTGATAAACAAAACAGAATATCTCACTTAATGTTAAAGAAACAACTTATTTATTGTTTTTGGCGAGTTGACTAATTATTTTTATATTAATTGTTACCCTATTATATTTATTAAGTTATTTTTTCCTTATTAAAAGTTTTTAAAAAATAAGAGTTTTTATATGGCTTAGGTAAATATGCCCTATATTTAGGTTTAGATTTACAGCATATTTAGGACAGGATAGGCCAAAGTTATAGGGTATCTTGACCCAAGATACATTTTTTATTTATTTATTTTTTCAAATTTTTATTAGAAAAAAAAATAAAATGTTAAATAGGTAAAAATTAACATGAAAGTAATAGTTAACTCACCAAAAACAAGGAATAAATAGTTGAAAAAAATATAATTAATGTTTTAATTTTTACTTACGAAAGGCTCTCTGTTCTAAAATAATATGTTTTTCTACATTGTACATAGGACCTTTGTGTTATGATTTATATCAGCCAATGAAGTTGACTATGATTGACCTATCGCGAGCGCTTGTTGAGGAAATTAAGTAGATGAAGGTCAAGCTTCCAGGAATGTATAAACGAAACATTCGTAGCCCTTGAACACGTGAGTAAGTTACTAAAATAAAACTATCATTGAGGAGAAAAAATATCATTTATAAAAATTGTGAATTGTTCCTCTAAAATTTAGAGGAACATTTTACAATCAAATAAAACCACTCGCACCGGGGGTATACGAATATTACAGATGTATCAAAAACTATTGGTACACACAGAACAGAAGAAGTTAACAGCAAATATCAGTTATGATTCAGTGAATGAACATTTATGTATAAGCCATTTGGTTATAACATTTTGGGAGAATAAAAATAGAAAAAGGTACCATTTTTCTAGTTTTTCTAATACTTCACATGTCAACTATAATGTCCAAAGGTATTAGAAACGAAAGAGTTAAAATCTTAGAGCCCACATAACAGAACATGAGACCTGACAGCACTTGTCCGTTCAAATCTGATATACACGGGAATAGAGCAAGATTTCTCTCAGTCCTTTCTGTATTATCCATTAAAGTACTGCTATTAACGAGCCTACTAAATATTCTTTAGGCTAAATATTAGCATGTTTTATTAAACCACCTATGATACTATCGACTTATACATTTGTTCAAGCTACTGTAAAAATGTTTAGGTTTTTCATAAATCAAAATAAAATTAGGATTATGTTCATTTTGTTATATTGTAAAATATTTTATAGAACGAATTATTGGCATAGAGTTAGAAACCTAAGGAAGAGATTATGACGAGTAAGTTGTACCCGTGTCCGTCACAATAGTCAAGAATGTTATTTTTTCTTTTTTTTTCTGAGCATATGAAAACTTTTATTCAATGTATAATACAGGCTGGGGGAATCTCCGAGATACAAATTAAGGTCTCTATTCCAGAAATTGGAGATTTCCTCAGACAATTCCTATCGTATGCATTAAAGGACATTAATTCAAACCTTGAATACACCTTCCTTGCTGAATATTTTTAAGCTAACCAGGCCAGAGCAATATTTAGCCACTGTTTTCGAACTAAACGATCTTTTCTCTTTACAAATTGTGAATTTTAAATAAATTTCGATACATTTAAAATCTTTGTAGAAGCAAAAAGAAGAAAATATCCTTAGTGACAGTTAGCAAAATTCCAGTTTATGAGATACAAATGATTAATCCATGCATGAATCTAACTGGTCAGAATTCTAATAAAGTCCAAGGTGTCTAGGAGAAATGTCAAAAGGAGGTTCAGGGAGCTACTGACTCGAAAAAAAATCAAAATTAAATACGATTCCTGAATTAATAGTTTTTTATCTTTGCTATCCTCCGAATCACTTCGAAATTATATCGAATCTCTACTATTGAGGTGTCATAAATTTTTATAACTCCATTCACCCTGTAGTATCCACCTTCATATCAATGTTTCAATCCATATTAGTTGCACCCATATGTATGCTCCTTTCACATCCTGAACAGCACTTGTTGGCACCCAAAGTAAAGAATATAACAAACACAAGGAAAGCAGCAAGACACAACTTTCGTCGCTCTTGTCTGTCTGCAGACTATCTGACATTTAACTGTTTCTTATTTCTTATAAAATAACATATTACCTGGTCAACGATCGTAACTTCCATCTATGTGCTAATGAAAATCGCAAGCGTGTTGAAAATGCCTCTAGAACGCGGTTTTCAAGTTTGTTTGTTTTTATTTCTAGCTCCTATATGTCGCGATCCCACAAAATAAATCTTGCCATTCACTAACTAGTTATAAAAGACTGACCTATGAACAGGAGTGGGTGCTTGATGACGTATGCCCTTAAGCTGATAAAAATGTTTGTTCCTCCAATTGAACAAGTTAAGCCAGTAATTTTTTATACCAAACCAAACGCATTGTATCATTTTATTACAATAATCTTCCAACTAAAAACAGACGGCTTGATGTGAATAATTACTTCATTCATTTGGTAATTTCTTTCATTAAAAATAATGGAAAAGAAGCAATATATTCAGAACTATGATTATCGAAATTAGAAGATCGACTTTTAAACATTACCAATAGATCAAAATTAAACTTATAAATCTGCGCAGAAATAAAATAATGTTGTGTAAGAGAAGAAATCCACTAGAAAAGTAGACCAGTACACTAAGACAACTGGTGTCACAAGACATTCCGGAATAAGACAAGTGGGAAGTCCATTTCAGTGGCATTCAGGTTACTGACGTCGGTATGCTAATGTTTATAACTAAATTTCGTTTATACGAGCGCTAAAACTGTTTTATTAAACAAACACATTGATGCTAATACATAGATGTACTTTGCAATGCAATTGCTTAGCCATCAGGCTTAGTTTGAACTCCAAGCTTTTTAGGGATGGGCTTAGGATTTAATGTTTATCAGGACTGCTGAGACTAGAATAAGTAAAAATAATATAGTAAAGGGATAATGTCCATAGTATGTTTCATTAAGGACAAGATGTTTTCCTGGACACAGTAATATTTTTTATGAACAAGAAATATGCTCCAATGAAAAGTTACTCGTATAACATTTATTGCGAATTCATTATTGATATCAATTCCCAATTAAGAATAAATAGATAAAAAAATTTGGATTATAAATGGTTTAAAAAAAAATATTTCTAAAACCTTAAAAGTAATAACAATATTTTTTAAAATTCATTATTAACACATAAATACGAGATGATAGAATATTTCTGGGAAATTTTATTTTTGATTAGGAATTGTACTGACCATTCGAGTGCAATGCTTTTCAGTCCTGTCACTAGCCTCAATTTGTTACAATTACCAATATAAAAAAAAAAAAACTCGGATATTTATTCAAAAGCTCGACTTCTTTTAACTCAAATTATAGAAATCCAGTTTTTTCCACTCCGTCAAAACCTTGTTGGAAACAAAACACTTACTATGTAAATAACTGTAAATTTACCAACAGTTCATTGAGGGCGCTTAAAGCATTGTCTCGATACGATCAATACAAAGCGACTAGATAAAATAATCTGGCAGAGTTATAGAGATAGGACAAGCCTTATTAGGCTATTGATGGATTAGACCATGACGGACCCAACAGCGTGAAGAAATGCCCATTGTGAAATTAATGTCATCACTATCATCTCGTTGGAAAGTCGGTCGATGTGTTAATTAGCTAGTATTTACTGAATCCTTGTTCCTTGGTGTAATGAGCTGCAAGGAGCACAGAAAACTGCCCTTATCTTCCAGCGTGTAAAAGCTTCCAGAAATTGCCGATAGTTATGAATTAGTCGACCGCATCGGAGATTGTGGTGAATCACAATTGCACGCGTTAGTTTCAAAGACGTGCTTGTAAGTAACCGAGTTATTGCTCTTTAATTGGACGATTAAGCTATATAAAAAAAAGATAAATCAAAGTGAAAAAGAATTATGCAACGTTTTTAATACAATTATCTATTCAAGCAGAAAATATTCGATTTAGTATAAAACAAAATCTTCATCATTGTCCTACCATCTCTACGATATGAACTCAGATTATTTATAATTTCCAATTCATTGAATCCTTAAGTAAATGATTATTGAATAGCTACTCCCGAAAAGATTTCGAACCTCAAAATGCTTTAAATCAAATTAAGTACCAATAAATGTCAAATATGACAGCATTGTGTAATGAACCTGACACTAGCTCGCCACTGCAACAAGAAAATCAAGCTGGTTAGAACTAAGTCTTACAGGCTTAATCACCTGTTAACTTCACTTAATCTCTCCCTCCGCCTCAAATTAATGATTAAAAGTGTCCTCAGGCCAGCCCTACTCTATGCTCTATGCCCTACCCTTTGCTGACCAACAACAGCCAATTAGCTTCAACAGTTTTAGAGCAGCATGATCAGACGAATAGTACGACATACTTCATTACAACGAGCTATGACTGATCAGATACATACTACACTCTACCTACTGACGGTGATAGAGTTCATCACGAGGAGGCACATCAAATTCTTTGATAGCCTCCTGCCCCGCACAAACCCACCAGTCAGGACACTAACACCGACAGAACGGCCACAAAGATGGCAGACCCACACAGACTAGACTGAGGACAGGTTACTGAACCATTACCGACACAGCAAACCTGGTGTGCCCCAACACCATCAGACTAACACACAAGGATACCTCTTTTCCAAAATATCCAATGTCATCAGCCCCCCTTCAAATGCATTCCCAATGCAGTAAAAGAGCTTCCTTTAACCCGTTTGTTTGTTCATCTTGACCTCAACCCCACGCACCCATAGGGCTTAGGAGAAAAAAAAAAAGGAAATGATGTTTGTAAAGCATGCTATAAATAGTACTGATGGATTCATTTTTATTTTTTCATACCATATTATTCTTCTTTTAAATTTATTTTTTATTCTATTAAAAATATTTTTTGTTGATACTAGAATCTTGCATAGTATGAAAACTTATTGGGCTTTCATAACATGTATACGAAAATGTACTGTTTGTTTCTCTATTCATAAAAAATCTATGTACAAAGTGTGATACTAGAATATAAACAGTTATATTTCATTAACGTTTAATCGATGAAGTTACGATCTTGTAATCATAAACACTTTGTCAATAATTATGCTCTAAAAAATGTTTTGTACTATTCAAACGACCATTTTCTATATTAAGATGTGTCAATATATACCGCAGTTTAAATCTAAATGAATTATAAATTGGCAGCCCTATATTCCTTAGCCCTAACTAATAATGATTCGTTTTTTCATTCTTTTTGTTTAGAAATTAAAATTTGCGGGATATGGTGGTTTTATGATTTTTTTTCTTCGTGAGTTTTTGATTATATTTATTCTACCATTTGTTTTAAAGTAGCCAATAAAGTAACAAGCTATTGGACCCAAATTTTGTAGAATTATGGGACAGAACTAAGAATTCAGTGTCCTACCCTAGTATAGTTATTTATTTAAAATAAAATAAAATTTATCGAGCTATATTAACAAATTTAAAATGTTTCATACCTTATCTACCCTAAATTTCTTCGATTGAATGCAATCAACCTCTTGTACAGACACTATTCCGAAACTGCAGGCAATAAATTACGTGTTTCCTCACTAATCATACAGATTATGGAAATTTAAAGTTATAAAACTGGTGTTATACAAGAGCATCCCCGAATTATCGGGCCTTATTAAAGCGATTTGATGCTTTCTCCATTATAGGGACGTAAAAATAACCCCAGTAGGCATAACGGCTAATTTAGCTGGACAAAAAACCCAAATTCCAAAATCCTCGCAAATAAGAAACTAATTTAGATGATTCATATTTACAGATGTACAGGACGAATCATGATAGTCGCAAAAAGCAAGCATTGTAGTCATACTTCTCAAATTAATTGGTCGAGAATGAATATCCGAACGATCACCTGATTTCTGTATCAAAGGCAGTCGATTATTAAATCAAAAGTTTGGTGTTCGTTTAAAAAATATTACGATGGGATATTCCCCCAAAAGATATGTATACACTTTCATAATTGAACTACTTTCATTCATTTAAAACTTGTTCAAGAAAAAAAATAAGGCATAAAAAAACCCGTTATAGGTTGTTTCACGATAAAAACCTTCTCAAGAAGCATCACGTAACTATTGCTTTCATGCTTAAAAAAGTTTTTATCTCACCCTGTCTGTCTTGGAGAAATTCAAAATTTCAATTTTTTATTTTCTGTTTCTAAGGTTACCGTTGGAATCTAATAGAAAGAAGAGGCATATTTGGATTCGTGTAAAACGGCAGCTATATAACAGAAGGATTGATTGTTCAATCCATTAAAACAAACTATTTTTAATTTGTGTGTGAAGATGGTCGGGTTTGTAGTTAGTGAAGTAGAAATGGATACAACTAAGTGAAATTTATTTTAATTTAACTCATTGTGAAAGATCCGCACGTCAATCAAATCAACCCTGATAAAGGCCTACACGTTGGTAAAAATAAAATATACTTCACTTAGGGTCAGTGCACCAGTAATCTACACTTGAGTGAAAGATCTTGAGTTTTTTCTCCGTAAAATACAGGATTTTATCCAATTTCTTTTATTCCATGATTTTAATATCGATCTAAAATACATTATTCACTTCTACTGTGAAATATCCAATTGACAAATAGTAATTTTCATTTAGTGACAATTTACCCTAGGCATCTATTGCACCAGCAAATTAACTTAGAAAACATTAATGAATTGGCATGAACAGCAATCAGTTTTCACAATAATGTTTTGGTTGAAATTCATAACGTTAATACTATTTTATATAGATAAATTACATATTGCCCAGTTTGAGTAAATGTTTATCTAGAGTTCAGGTTTAAAAGTTATAATGCATATAATGCACCAGGCTGAATTTATTTTTTTTAATTTCTTCTGGCAAATCTATTTCTCTACTTCTGTTTCACTGTCGGGTGTGGTTTGTAAGAAATTTTTAAACTGGTTAACAACTAATCTCTATACAATCTTAGACAGTATAGAAATAACTAAACTATTATTTAGGTGTCATTAACTAGAACAGTGGTTGACAATACCTGGAGTTCCGTCATCTGATTATTGACAACCAGATTCTTCATTTATTGACACTCTCTGTCAAATACTGGAACCATTGATTAATATTAAAAATCTGAATCAGCATTGCGTTTACATTAAAAAATTGATCAAAAGAACATTGTAAACAAAATTTAACGGTATTTCCAATTATTGACGTTAATAATAATTTGGGAAAATAGTTTTTGTTTTTGTGACCTAGACAAAACATAACGATGGCTTACTTCACAGTTGTGTTTAGTACATTTCCTCCAGCTTTACAAAACAAATATAATTAAAGATTTTTTTCTTTTAGGAAAATTACAACTTTTCAATTAATTTTCCCAAACGAGAGAACCCTTAATTGTATTGTTTATAATGCTAGTGGGAATGTTCTTAGCGCCACTGTCATGCAAGCCATCGATATAAGAAATGCTTATTTAAAGATATTACGAACGAGGAAAATAAGAAAGAAATCCGGATAATATTAAAACAAGTTTGCGGTCCACAAAAACAAAACACACTTCCTCAGGCTGGTTTACATAAAATAAGGAGGGCATGATGACTGATACAGATAAGTATCTCCTTTCCCTTTTTTTTCTCGGTCACTGGCAACATCATTTTGGAGGGTTTAGCTTATAACTGGTGCCAATTATGAAAATGTTGGTTGCACCAAATTCTTAATTTTTAAAAACAATAACTCTGTCTGTTAATAACTGGTGCCTTAAGGGTAAGGCACACAGATAGGGATTTGTATTCATTTTTAATCCAAACCCCAGCGTATCCTCTTCTCACATTGAATCTACGAACATTAAACATGTCTTTTATAATTTAGATCTTCATGAGAATAAATTATAACTTTGTTCTTGTCAATATACTCCTGGTCTCTTCAAAACAAAATCTGGTGCGGTACGCGTGTAACACAACTTTCAGTTACATCACTAGTTATGTTCCCAAGTTTAGAGTTGATTGGTGAACGCGTGTTCAACTTATCACTATTTTTGAAATAAAAATCTAAAGACCAGGGAAGACAAATAACATAACACTTTTATTTTCCTGTTGCTGTAAAAACTCTATTTTAGGGTTCTTGTTGGTGGAAATAACAATTATTAACATTTTTTTTCTGCCAAGACTACAACAGTCAAATAAAATGTTCGCGTGCAATCGGGAGAGATTGAACGGTTTTTCCGATTCGAACTCCTCTATCAAATTATTGAATATTTTTTATTTATCCATGGTTTATGGATATTATTCTGTCAGACTAATTTAATGAGAATAAGACCTACATAAAATATTAAATACCATTAAATTGTATGTAGGCATATACCAGTTTTATTACGATGATTGGAGCGGTTTCCGGGAAAATCCGAAAAAAAAAGAAAAATCAATTCTATAAAGTGAAGTCGGCCACTGGATTTTACCATAACGTTGTCACACCCGTGGTATATACCCTCCTTAAATATGCAATTTCATTTTAGTTTAAGTTTTTATTTTTGAGTCAAGTCTACCACACATACACTCACAGATCATTTTGCAAGACTTGGTTAATTGGAATCAGGATCCTTGAAATGTGCATTTTCCGAAAAAAATGGAATTCGAAATTATTAAAGATCACAATATTTCCCCTCACTAAATATTTCGTACATAGGTATATTAAAGTAAGACATAATCGCAAAAATGGCTTTAAACAAAAAATGATCCTGAACTAATAAACTGGACAATAGATCTAGGTCATTTTTAATTAGTCAAGAGTATTCTAGTTATAATTCAGTCGCCAAAAATCTAAGATTAAAAATCTGTTGCAGTATGCACACCAGCCTACTTTGAGACGATATTAATCGTGGACATGGATTTCATTCTTTAAGTAAAATAAAAAAGTTATCAAATAATTACTATTTACACATGAAAACAGTTAATAGAACGAACGGAAAAATTTTTATTTCATTTTTATTATATATCTTATTAAATTAACTATAAAATCTGTTCATAGTTTATAATTATCTATTTTTAGTGACGAGTAGTAAGGTGAGATTTGTTTCAAATAAATCAACTTAAAGATACTTTAGGGAAAGATTTAAAGAAAAAAAAACGCATCCTAATTTATTTAATTAATTTAAGTACTCATAGTGGCCTACACACAAATTTTTTTGTCATTAACCATATTATGAATCACTTCTCATTGACGTAACATTCATGTAAATATAATACAGGTTCGGTAACATTACTCATAATTTCATTTCACAAATTCAACTCCAAAGTCACGTTCTACGCCCAAAATAATTTAAGAATGTACATTTTAGAACCATTCAAGCAATTTCCATAGAAGTTTTATCCAGCTAAAATACCGATTATGTCCACTGTGCAACGGTGCTAGTGAACGGAATTTTTCTTGAGAAGGACTGGATTTAATGACCAGAACCCAGAACCATCACTCCCGTCCTTTGGAAATGATTGCGGTCTGGAGTGTTGCTTCGTGTCTGTGGATCTGTGGTTCCGTTCCGCGTATCTGATCTAAAAATGAACCAATCCATTTGGCCTTTTACATGTCTTCGTTCTGGAAGAGTGGGAGTAAAACTTGAGAAATGAGAATTTCAATTCTCTGGAGTAATTTTAAGAGATGATCAATTCAGCCATTAAATGAGAAGTACCCGGACTGGAAAGGCTAGCTAGTATTGTGCATTGGTTAGTGGTACGAAATTGGTGGAAAATTGTAATATACTAGAAACATTGGTTGGCTCGCCTAATTTCCCAAACAAATAATAATTACTTGTATTAATCAGAATACAAATCTGTTAATTGGAGCGAAATACTAAATTCATCTTCAGATTGTCTCCCAGGAGTAAAGTAAGAACGAAAAACAGGATTTTTAGTTTATAGATTTTTTTTTTTTTTTTTACCAATAGTGAAATCGGAGATAAAGTTATTATTTTCTATGTTTAGTTTTATTTTAGAACTTTTTATTATTCTCCTTGGTGACTGCCTTATACAATAAATTATTTAATATCCATGATTCATGATTTTATTCTTTTACAATGTCTATTCATACTGGTGCTCTTCGATGAAGGCTTATTATTATTCAAGCTTTTGAACATTAAGTAAAATCATCGACTCATTAGGAATTGAACAAATCTTACAACTGAAATTTCAAACCGAAGTGATTGTGGAGAGGAACTTTCAGAACCAATTCTATTCATTACAATAGCTGTTATTGGCTTTGGTTTACAGCATCTTCGCTTCATGCAGCTTTGTTCTTCTGAATACCAGAATGATGTTTTTCTATTATTTTTTTTTTCTGTCTCATTTGTTATTATTAACGTTTAATGTGTTTTAATTTATTTTATATTACTTTGGAGGTGAGAAAGCGCATAATTTAATATTCAAACACCCAAAGAGAAAAGATAAAGTTTCGACGGGAAAGTCAGGAATTGATAGTTTTGCGATCTGACATAATTAAGATTCTGAAGTGAATTGCGCAAGGAATGTTACTCTCTGATAAAAAAAAAAAAAAAAAATACAACCTTATGCGAGAATAAAA
The DNA here is from genome assembly GCF_000696795.3 of Halyomorpha halys. Taxonomy (NCBI): domain Eukaryota; kingdom Metazoa; phylum Arthropoda; class Insecta; order Hemiptera; family Pentatomidae; genus Halyomorpha; species Halyomorpha halys. The sequence goes on from NW_027114980.1 coordinate 546,145, forward strand.
TTAACAGTTTTCTAGATAGGCACAAATTAGGCTTTGGTCCACACTAATTCTAGCAATATCCTCCCAAATAAATTGGTTATCAAGAAATACTTATCACTCTTTTTTGTTTAAATTTTTAGAGTACGTTAATTTCCTTGGTTGTTAATATAGCCCTAGTGATGATGGAAAAAGACATTTTTTTTAACTCCTATTTTCCACTCCTAATATATGAGAAAACTATCAAAAAAAGGATCTTTTTTTTACATCAATTCACTAACATTATATGTTAGTTGAGACTGCGCGTCTTTCTGCTGGTAAGACTGGTGGATTTCTATCCTGTTATTTTGCCTCCCACTTACGTAAGCGTATGCCTGTTTGATTGATTTGTTTGAATTTTCAAATTCGTTAGGTCCGTTCATGTGAATTTAAGTCCTGTAAGTTTCAAAACAACCCCGCTTGAGCTTCTGAAATATTCGTTCGTGTATGACAAGCTATTAAGTCTCAGAAAGTACAATACTGGATTAGTTTAACTTTACTGGTAGTTGAATGTTAGTCATAATTTTATATTCTTTATAGGAATAAACATATTTTTCTAATATTCCGTATTCTTTGAATGCATTAAGTTCCTGAGTTTTCGCCCGGATGTACTAGTAAACAATTTACTGTCCTATTTGTAGTGTTATTGTGTCCTATCTCCTTTATTCGTAGTTCTAACACCCTTCCAATCTTCAAATCCCGTATCTTCCACTACCTTCTGTCCACCCAATTCCGGAAGAATAACAATTGAAAGTTTCAAAAAAGCTTTATATATTTTCTGTATTTTATGTCTTAGATCTTGGTTTATAATTGTAAATATGTACACTAGCAGAAATTATATCTTTTCATTAATTACTTTTTAGTTTAATTGTATTTGATTTTTATCATTTATTTTCTTTTTATTTACTATCAGAAGTCATTGTATGTTTTATGATATGACAAGTGGTTTCATTTTATTTGTTTTATCATTAGTTTATATATTCTGTTAATTATGGTTGATTAATTGTATATTTTTAAATTTACTGTATTATTTTATTTTATGACATCTTGTAATTTCATCTCTATTTTGTAATTTACTCTAAGAATCTAAAGCCTAATTTTGACGCCTGTAAATTATTCTAAAGGGATCAATCCCGGAATAAATAAAGATTATTATTATTATTATTTGTCTTTTATGCTATATATCGTAATTATGTATTAGAGAAAAGATTTAGAATTGCTGTATAGCGAGTTAGATCTAAAACGATATTTTCAAGTCTTTGTTTAAACTGTGATCATGTAAAATTTTGTTGATAAAAATTAGTACACGATACGAACATATTTACAGGATTAAAATGAGTAACAACTTCTATATGATTTGTTTTCGTGAAGATTTGTAAATGTTATTATACGTTTTAAACTTGTGACATTTTCAGCGCTGTCTTGTGGATGTTTTGACTTGAGGTGAAACATCAAACTCTTTAGTCTTACCTCGAATTGCACATTACATGCCTTTCGCTTTCAGTTAATAACCACTGAACCGTGGTTCCTCTCGATGTTACTATTAATGCATCTCAACCTGCAGTAGATACTACGAATACCTTTAGTAATTAGTGACGAATATATGCAGGCACAATATTTTAATAACACGCTTCTCATATATTAGTATAAACTTTCATTTTTCAAAACGAAAAAAATAATAAGTCTAAATAGTGTAATCTATCCTACCTGCTCTAGTCGGAATCCATAAGTACGTTATACCCAAATAAACAAAGAGTCTATAATGTTTCCCCCCCTTTTTTTTTTACTGAATTTGAAATAAAATTTGCTGAATTTTGGATTTGAAAATGATTGAATATTATGAAAACTCTCTTTATTTGTAAATAAAGAGAGTTAGAAAACCGTTCAACCTAATTAAAAACAAACTTTGTAAATTTTTCGTACAAAACATTTATCATACTGTAACAGTGGCGATAGTTTTCATTTATCATAATACATTAATCGCATACAAATAGAAAGTGAGCTAAATGGCTATTATTTAAAAAAATATCTTCAAAATGAGTCGTAAATCACAAAAAAAACAAAAAAATGACCGAACTTGTTGAACAACTATTGGGCTACTAATACATCAGTAGAATTTTGGGATTATCTCACTCGACTGTACAATGCATCATTAAAAACTTTAAAACCGGATACTGGGCTTTACTTTGCTACTTTCAAAGACATTTCCTACGATATGACCCACAAAAATGAAGGTGGCTCGTAAATAGGCAGGGGGTGAACCGTCCGAAAGATGTTAATAAAAAATACTAATTTTTATTCTTTGTAACCAACTTCATGGAGCTGATATTATATTCCCACCCTTTTATGACGCGATGTCTTAGGTAAGCTTACAATCTGTCATTTCGGGATTTTCGGGTGCTTGTTGCACGATTTCACGTTATTGTGATTGGGCGTTTTCTGTTCATGAGTTTTTTCGTGTTAAAAGTTTTTAATCATGCATTGGGCGCTAGTGAGATGACATAGTAGCTAGTGATTTACGGTCAACTATATATACATATTAATTTCATTTTTTGTTGACCCTTCGAACAAGGTAACATTTTAAATGTACTGCATGAGATCTAAAACAAAAAAGAACCATGACCTGATGGTATCAACCGAGAAATCCTCTAGATTTACCTGTACACCAAAGCCAACCTCCTATTACCACTGTTTCTTAAAATATAGGAGAAAGAAGAAATTCTTACTGATTAGAGAAAGGGAATGATTGTTTATGCTTCCAACATAGAAGATACAACCCACTCTCCTCCTGTTAGGGGGTCGTTGTCGTTATAAGATTGCCTGCTGCTTAGAAAATTAAAACAGAATGTTACCTACCTCGTTGTAGTAAGGACGCTCGGAGCTTTCTTTAACTCTTCCGAACTTCCTTTCTTTTCCGAATTTCACTTGCACTCGTGTCTGCAGATTTACCCATGATACTTGATTAGCCTCCAATACCCCAACATTTATTTTGTACAAGCTCGTAGGGCTTTCATATTTTTCAAATGCTTCATCTGGTAGTAATTCGGTGATCATATTTCTTGTCGTTTAATAGCTATGTAGTTTATTTCTCTTACTTTTTTTTTAGCACTGATTGTTTATATAAAAAAATGAGCAACTTAATTATTATTATTATTAAAAATGATCATAAATGTTTATTTATAAAATTCTTTGAACAGCTGGTAATACTGTAATAAATTAATCATAATAATATAGCATACTCATTATAATATAACCAGACAACGGGGATTGAACCTAACTGACAACAATATAACCTAATCCAACAAATCAAATCTGTCGGAGTAAATGAATTCTAAAAACAACATGTTTGGCTACCAAACTGGTAATTGCATGCTCAGTAGGTTTTTTCTATTCCAAAACCTGTCATGCACCTGCCAGTTTGATGACACTCAAAAGTGGTTGTTAAAACAAGACTTGTACTCTTAGTGATAGTTTTGATGCTATTTGGTCTTTCGGTATACGTGGATATCCGAATGATGAAATTTTACTAAACGAATGATGCTCTGGTGTATCCTATCTTCGCGAAATAGTTAGCTCATTAGTCTGTTGAGTTCTGTCTTTTAAGTCTAATATTTTGGTTCCAGGTGAGTCTTTTGTCTAAGATGAATCCAAAATATCGCACTGTGTCGGATCTGGGTAGAGGAATATTATTAAAAGTAACAGGTGAATAAAAGCTGCGGCGGAGAGTAAAAGTCACATGAGAGTTAGGAGCGGAGGGCAAGGTTTGAGGTTATATGGACTTGAGCTTGAAATGCAATCCGGCATGCCATACTCGGTCAAAAGCTTGCGCTATGTCCAGAAAGGCACCCGAGCAGTATATTTTCTTTTCAAGAGCTGAAGAGACATAGTCAACGACTCTGAGGCTTTGTTGAACTGTGGAGTGTCTAGGGCGGAATCCAAATTGATGTGCGGGAAAACTCTGTGATTTAACTATGGATAGAATACGTTTTAGGAAGATTTTTTCAAAAAATTTCGAGAGAATTGGAAGTTAGGTAATAGCTCTATAGGAAGCAGGATTATTTGGAGATTTTACTTATTTTGGAAAGAGAATTATAACGGAGTGTTTCCGCAGGACTGGAAAGTGGGTTGTTCTAAGGATACATTTATAGAGATATGTAAGGAATATTATAGCTTTGGGAGGAAGTTGGTGAAGGATTTGAGCAGTCAGAAGATCATATTCTGGATATTTACGAGGAGTTAGCTTCTTTAGTTGATATTTGATCTCAGAAGGAGTGACTGCTTTAGGAGGTAAGGAGAGTGGGATTGGTGACGATAGTTATTTTTCAATTGTTTCGGTTTAGTCGGGATGAAGTTCAAGTTGAGGAGTGAATGTGTGAGAAAGGTAAATGGCTAGTTCTTCGGCTTTATATTTGTCGGATGCTGCACATGTGCTATCATCTCGTCGGAGGAGGTGGGAAATGTGTTTGGATTTTAGGATTTTTTTGTTCATGTTCCAGAGGGAAATGTCGTGAGTAAAAATGGAAGAGAGGTAGGAATTGAAGGACTCGGATCGATGGTTGGCCAATTCTCTCTTTACTACTTTGCTGTAATAATTATGTAACCGAAGATCAAAAGGATGTCTAATCTGTTGTCATAATATTCTGTATCGGCGCTTGGTGGGGATGAGGTCTTTGATAAGTTGTGGTAGAGGATTTGTGTTGGATTTTTTTGGGACATTGTTTGGTAAGGAGGCAGAGTTATGGGAAAGAGAGAAGTTTGAATCGATAAGACTGTGGTTTGTAGGCAATTGCGGACTTGTAGAAAAACTAAGTGATGTGAAAGTGATCGATGGTTAATGACAGCAGTGCCACCATGTGCTGTTCCGTCTGGGTGATGGGTCCGATAGATTTGGTACTGAGGTATATTGATTAGTCGTCTACTGGTAAGTCGACTTTCAGTTATTAAAGCTACGTCAATATTTTTGTCATGTAATAAGGCTGTTAGTTCGTTCACGTGGTTTTGAACACTCTTCGCATTCCAAAAGACAATAGAAAGGGTTTTTGTCGGTGACATTTTATACAAAATTTGTAAGTAACGAGATAAGCGGAGTAAGAAGAGATCTAAATTCGGATAGGAAGAAGTGAGGAGGTTTATGATATCAGTGGCATTAGGAGGAGGGGAATACAGGGTATCTGATGATAGGCTTTTAGGAAATGGATGAAGTTTGGTGAAGAGAGGTATGGGTTGGAACAATTGAAATAAGAAGATTTCTATCCTTAAACTAAAACTCTCATCTCAAAATAAATAGACAAATTGCAAAAACATTGTTTATATTTTTCTAGAATAGAATAATATAACATATTTTAGTTTGGTAATATACATAGATTGTAATATCATAACTATACATTCGTTCAGTTGATTAAAAAACAAAAGAATAGAAAAATCTAAAATTAAATAACATAAAAGTCAAGTCTTTTCAGTGGAGCCTTAAATGTATGTGACTATTACATAACCGAATACAATACTTTACATAGCACTAATATTTATGTTATAATAAATATTTTCACAATAAATTCATTTTGTATATACATTTATGTAATTTATTTCCCTGTAATAAGTTTTTCTTAAAAGAGAAAATACATTTCGTCGTTAAATAATTGTTTATAGAAAAATTCTGAATTATTTCTAAGTTCAATCAATGATTGTATAATTAATTAGTATGATAAAAACACATTATCGAGTTAAGAGCTATTTCTAAGTCAAGAGTTATAAATCAAGACCATATTTGATTTTTATGTAAAACCACAATGGTTAAGTCTGGCCGTGCCAAATTCCTGAAAGAACATGGAAAGTATCGAACAATAACTTTAATTCACTTATAAAGTGTTTTAGCTACCATGAAGAGCTTCTATTGTATTATTGACTCAGTTTTTAGTCATTTTTATTTTTTATGTTTTATATGGTTATTAATTTCATCAAAAGTTTTTTTTTTAATTATCATTTCAAACCTGATCCTTTATGCATAAGATTTTTTTATATTTATAATTAATGTTTTTCTTTACATAGTCTGATATAAGATCCAATTTTCACGGTGGGTAAATTCAAATTATGTTTAAACTCTTTGTGTAATCTTTCTTTACTTCTTAAAATATCATCTCTTCGTTCATTTTATTTTATTTTTAAATCATTATATTCAAATAATTTTATCTTTTTTAACCTAATATCATAACCACATTAATTTTCGTTAAATATTAACGATTAATAACCATCATTTCATCAATGAATTTTCTTTGACTTTGGTAAGACCATGGCATCTCCATAATGCCAATCATCATACATAGGAACTCAGTACTAGTGGCTAATGCACCCGATCAAAGATGCCTAGAACGGATTCTGACGAAGCGGGGTGTTCTGGCCTTCCTCAGGAACCAGGTCTCAGTTTGGTCGATCGGAGGAGGCTTGAGGTACGTGAGAGCGGTTGCCTCCCTGGCGGCCATTAGTATCTTCCAGGGCACCTTCTTGGGAGCTTCCGTCTGGGCATCGTCAGCTTTGATCGCAGAGGAAGGTGTGGAAACGTGGACCTGCAGCGTGGGGCTGACCACCTTGGCGATTATTGAACCTCCCGGCTTGATGATCCCGATGGCTGCAATGGTGGCGGGTCGGAAGGTTGAGGTTGTGGTTGGAGCGGTGGGGCTCAACCCGAAGTGCACGGGGCGGGCTCTGGTGAAGCTCACCTGGGAAAAGATGAAACTAATGATCATGGATATTAGGATCGTGAAAATCTGCAATCACCTGGTTTGCAAAAAATATGTGATATGTATAAGATGTATATTTAATTTTAATGTTGTTATTTACTCTTCAGAAACTTAAATAATAATAGAATTTCAAGTGAACTGTAAAAATTATTTTGAGCATGGTACAATTGTGTCGAAGACGGCTCCGTCGTCCAGTGCTCTGTCATTTACTCTTCAAATCTACACGATTGTACTTCGAGCTCTCCGCAGACTCACCTCAGAATACCAGGTTTCTCTCCAGTTCTTGCGATCCTTGCTTATAGATTTCTGGTCATTGGACAAACAGGAATAAACAAATCATTTAGTTAGTCCTTTTTTCAAAACTTCTCTGAGGATCTAAAATTGCCTAGTGAATGGAGTTAAGGAACCGTAGAAACGAGAATATAAACGGTGGGAACTTACTGATGTGCTGTGTAAAAAATGGTGAGGAAAATATCATTATTTTAGTTTATTTTTAATTACCTGTTTGCTCATTCAGAGAACAAGAATATAACCTCAAATTAGTACAATTAATTTCAAATTTCGTGCCTCAGTGGAATTCTAATATTGAAGTAATGGCAATTTCTTCTTTTACTTCCTCTATTTGGTTTTTGAAAAAAAAATTATTTACTACTAGGGATCAAAAAATCCGTTTTCTTGACTTCATGCGTATGACCTGAACTATTATTATTTAACACTCTATTAAAACCAATTAAATAAAAAATAAGAAGGCAAATACCGAATGAAATTCAAGGTAACTCTGACCTAATCATTTGAAAGTCATTCACTGTAACAAATAATTAAACAATTGGCCAATCTTACTTTCTAAAAAAGTAATAAGCAAATAATAAATGGTTACCACATCTCCTGGCTGTAAAGTGTTCGGCTTGGCGGTCCCCAAAGGAGTTTTTAATCTTTTTTGGTCCTCAGGGTCTTCATTCTTTTTTCCACCACTGTCATCGCATTTAGTCGTAGCCGTCTGTGGTGTTGTGTTAGAAATAACAGCTACTGGCGATTTCGTTGTCTTAACATCATTCCTAAAAGAGGACAAAAGATAAACATATAAATTAAATATTGCCTATTAGTTCATTTAAATTAAGATCATATCCTTAGATAAACCAGTTAGTTAATTCTAAAAATTGGAATTAATGATGGAATACTGAAGGATTATTTCTCGTCAAATCATTAATTTCACAAGAGGACCCTAATATATTATCAATCAGAAAAGTTAAAATAAATCAATGCGCGATCGTAAAATCGATAGCATTTTCATTTTTTACTCGTCTGATTCGTTCATTCATCCTCCCCATACGTTACAAATCAAAAATGGTAAAAAAAAAATTAATTTTCATTCGAATAATATTGTATTCGATTGAAATGATATTTCAAATATTCGAAAACAAACGTATTTGGATTTTTTAGTCGTATTTTTATTCGAATAAAAATGTATTCGTCTCTCGTTAATCGAATACAAACTTCGGATAAAAACGTATTCGTCTCTCGTCAATCGAATACAAACTTCGAATAAAAATGTAGTCGTCTCTCATCAATCGAATATAAACTTCAAATAAAAATTTATTCGTCTCTCTTCAATCGAATACAAACTTCAAATGTTTTTAATTTTAAATTATATACTAAATTAACTCTTTATACTGTAACATACACTGAGGATGGCAAACTAACTGGTATTGTAGACAATTAAGAAAGGATCTTATGCTTTTTCTATCTCGGCAGTTAACTAGCTTTTTTAATTCCATTTTTTATTTTATTTCTATCACAATCATAAAATTATCCTGCTGACGTTTCGGAACGTCTGTCAATTCCCGTAGAACAATTCTAAAATAGTCAAACCTCCAAACGCAATTATTGCTACTTTAAGCATATATCCGTCAGCTACCAATTATCTAATTTAAAAAATACATATTTTCGAAAATTTATATATTGAGAAGATTACTTGTTCTCAAAAAGACTACAAAATGTTTTAAATTAAGTAAGATATGTATTCGATACCGTATAAGGTACTAGACGTTTTGAAAACATCGGTTTTACTTGGTTTATTTTAATTATCTCGGAAACAAGTTATCATTAACAATCTGTGAAATTGGACATAATCTATTTTATTAATCTCATAAGTGCATTAAAAATCTTTTATTCTAGGTAACAGTTTTCCAGTACGTATGAAAACTACCCATCTAGTAAAATTTTTATTTACACAAAACTACCTTATAATTTTCGAAAAACTAACTTTTACAAGCTAGTTCCATCCTTGAGCTCCGTCTTGTAAAGAAATGCAGTATACATAGGTAGCAACTAGAAGAAGGTGAAAACAATGTTTAACATCTTTATTTGTGTGTTGGCAACTGATTCGATTTCCAACGCGGCTTGGACAAGCGTGAACAAAATCTGTCACGCTCGTTACAAAGACCCGAAGGTATTGTGTGGAGGCAAACAAGGCCTGCGCACGCGTTTCTTCATTATCTGTTCCTTCCGATTCCTCCACCGTGTCTTACGTCCACAATACAAAACTGTTTTTTCATCGGCTTGCGAACTTTCAGATTTTTGTTTGTTATACAACTAACTTATCTTTGGAATCATGAGAATATATTTTTTATTTAATATAGAGGGTGACAAAGTTCTATCTTTAATTACTTTCTTTTCTTCTCAAATTGCCAATGCCTTTTTATAGTATGCTTGGCTAGCCACATTACATTGTAACAACGGACATTATTCTTGAAGAAATTACACATGCTATGCTTTAATTCAAGACCTAATTCTTACTTTTAGATTTAGATTTTTTTTTTGTTTGTTTTTTAACGTTTGTTTGGTAATAAATAACTTAAACTATGAGTTATACCTCTCTATATGAGTTATATCTCTAAACATGTAATATTATTGAATAAACTTATGTGATTAATTATAAAATTAAAGTACCACATGCTTCTGTTTTTACAGTTGTATTTTTATAATTCAATTTGTTTACGGGAGCAATTAACTAATGTGTTAATGTGTTTATAAAGATAATTGTTACAGAATTCGGAGATCACGTTGATATCTATCTGGATATCCTTTGACGTTAAATGTAAGATTTTAACGTCTCAACGAGCTGAACGTAAATGCAATCTGGTGACAGATAAACTTTAATCTAACAAGATCAAGATGATTTCTCCATCTTTCTTTTCCTTTTTCACTGCAATGAAGGGAAAACATTCTTAGAAGAAGAATTTCTTTCAAACATAGTCAATTCAGCTAACTGTACGCTTTCTTAATCTCCAGTCAATTAAACAATTTTTCATTGTACCTAGGTTACGGTATTAACGATAACAAGTTATTGAGTAGTATCTGGAGCGATAAATAAAAATGTAGTTTTTTACAAAGTGACTATAAAATTACCTTAATTTTCTCCATGAAGATATATTGATTGGCTTGATTTATCAAGTTATGTATTGCAATTTTACTCCTAGTGTTTAATTCATTTTTCTATTCTGGACCCCGAAACGGTGACAAAAGTTAAACCATCATAAATCGTATATTTTTCCTGACGATTTCTCATTCGAAGACTTATTTGTATATACTTAAATAGGGTACTGGGCGATATTAACGAATGGGAGGATGGCGCTTGGCCGTCTACATTAAAACATAATGGCAAAAATTTGCTCTGCTTTTATAGATGGAATAAGTAGAATATAGTATTATTTAATACCAATGGACTTATCCCTAATATTCATCATTATGGTTAAGTATCCAGACTAACTTTCAGAGCCGCCATCAGTTGACCACTGTCCCAGAGCGTCCGGTTTGGAACGTTGTGGGTTCGATTCTCACCTGGGGCAGTTAATATTTATTTCACGGTGGTCCCAAGAAATGAATCTTGACACTCCCACCTCTCTTAATACGCGGTGGCAACTATTGTAACCGCCAGGGGTTGGTAATGTGGGTCTCCTGATCCGTTTTACCAACCCCTGGAAATGGATCAGGAGACCCACTTGCCGGACTAGTTCCCCCACTAGATAACAATACCAATAGCTTATACAACTTTTACCGCCTCTCCTCAATAATTCCTTTAATTTGCTCCTGTTAAAGAGCTCCTTTATTTATTTAATCCAGCCCTGTTTGTTCAGGAGACCTGGTCCACCCAGCCTCATAAAGTAGGTATCCTTAGTTGGGCAAAAATCTGGTGGTCGAGCGTGATTCTGACAAAACCACCTCCTTGCACTACCGTTGGTCTAGTAACAGTACTTCCTTACAAAGTACTGCACCTCTAACCCCTTATGGGTTTTAGTGAATTTATTTTTATTTTTAATTTGTTGTGGAAACAACAAAGTTTAGTGGACGAACCTTGTTCAATATCTTCTGTAGTGAGTAAAACACAACCTATTTCGACGATTTTCTGACTACTAATTTTCCCGCTATTTCAATAAAAAGAGTTTATTTTATTTTCTCACTACTAATAAGTAATAAAATATTATTTTCTCACTAAGTAAAGAAAGCTTTGTTTTCATTTATAAAAAAAAATTAATGTCCTGAAAACCGAAAATTTTCACTCACACTTTATATTTTTAATGTCAAGCTTAAATTATCCCCGAAGTCCCATATCAGTTTTATCACATTCCATCCACTAGTTTCACTTCACGTAAACGTATTTTCTTTGGCTTATCAATATTTCGAAATGGCGCTTCCGACTTGGCCCAGATTTGGAGGAAAGTTGAGTATTGGTGTTGACATGGTATAGCGTACATTTCATAAGATCCTATCGACTGGTTTCACTTACCCATGTGTAGGTGTATCCTTTTCGGATACATCTATATTTCATCATAGGCTCTTCCTGTTGATGTCCCTATCAAACGACTGGTCACTAAACTTGAAATATAGGTAATTTATACCTAACTAATATAAATGTCCTAACTAATATAATAAAATTAACCTTTATAATATAAATGTCCAGGAAAAGAGATAATATTGATGAAACGCAATTTCAACTGTAGAAAAAAGATATGTTAAAAAAGAAAAAAAAATGTAAATAATGAGATAAAAACTTTTTATCTTATTATTTACTATATCTTGAGATGTACGGTAGTTTCTTACCCTTAATGTGATTCTGAAAAATTTCAAATCCGAGTTTTCAACGGTAATGCACGTATAAATGTCTCCAGAGCCTAAATAACCTAGTCTCTCAAAATGGTCTCTGTGTGTATCTGTCTGTGCTGTGTGTGTATTTGCATATCCGAACTGGCTAGTTCAGAAACGGAAAGTTATGCGTAATTTGCTTATTTAAGTACATGCCTGGGATGTTACAGCACCTTCTTAGTGAAAATCAGCACACCGCAAATTCAACTTTATATCACAAATTTTACACTTTTGTTACCATTTTCTCAACTCATCAAATAAATGTAAAAAATTTTTTTTATTACAGCTAAGTTTAATATATAATGAGATAATCTGACCTGGTTTAAACACCGAAGTTTCATTTGAAGTACCTTTGATTATGTTTATTTCACATAGTTCAAAATATGAAAGAAATTGATGACTATCTAAAGGAAAAAATAAAAGGTTTCTTGTCTCCATTGTTATTACAATTATTATATTCCTATATAGAATTGCTTAAGTATGAATCTAGTGTGGACCAGTACTACAGTACCAATACATGTTTTCGGTAGGCCTTAAATTGATTTCTACTTAAAGCAGAATCGTAAGTTAAGTTATGTGATGTGGACATCGTACCATACTTTTTATTTTTATATATTTGTTTAACATGAGTTGATCGGAAAATTTAGAAAGCTACAAAATGTTGAATTGAGAGAAATGGAGCCGGTAAATATAATTGAAGTTGATGATTCCTTATTAATCTTAACAATTAATGATGATGTCATATCTTTCTACAATATGAAAAAAATAATGAATAATAATGAAAAATTACCTTAAAGGAACTAGGTAATAATTCTGTTGTTATAAAAAATATAATAGATAATAAAATAAATAATAGAACCAATAGAATTAGTCTCATCCGTCAAAAAGTATCTTATGTCAAGTTGAAGAAGCGCTTTCCCCCATCACAGATTTATAATGCAAAGTTTCTAAGCTATCTGTTATTTATATTTCACAATATTTTTCATGGTTATTGAGGAGAAAAATTGTTTAGAATTTGTATTCTAATATAAATATACTTAAATCGTCTACTTAAGCCTAGTTTATGTATTTTTAAAAACACTTTAAGAAAATGTATTGTTTTTATATAACTATATTTAAAAAACTATCTTAGACTACTTTAAATATGTATAAAATAACGTTAAGGGAAATGGGTTTTAATGAAACTATTTGTTAACAAGCACTGATTCAATCTCAAATGATTCCCGCTCAAAATGTTTTTGATTTTTTTTTTAATGTTTAACAAGCAATTTTTCTCTACTTTTTTTGTATTGGTATTAAAAAACTCGATATCATTTAATATTTTTAACAAAAAAGAGCAATCAGTTTAGTTTGAGTTTACTTACTATTAGTTAATAAAAAAAATATTTTTAGATTAATTATTTTATATTTTCTTGTTTGAGAGTGGTTTAGTTTATTCTTAAATAAAACAAATTTGATCCTTTTTTTCTATCAACTTTATTCTTTACACCTTTTCCAACGTTTCGACCCTCAGGTCATTTTCGACATTGATGTCATTTTCTTTTTTCAAATCTTGAAAACGCAGGCTTTGTCCCATATAACCTTTTCTAAATAACTTTTTCCTAGATTTAAACCTTTTTTAAAAACTTTTCTTCTTTCTTTCATTCACTTTGCCAGCTGTTTTAAGTTGCAAAGTGAGTGACGGAAGGAAGAAAAGTTTTTAAAAAAAGGTTTAAATCTAGGAAAAAGTTATTTAGATAAGGTTATATGGGACAAACGCAATTAGCCTGCGTTTTTAAGATTTGAAAAAAGAAAATTACATCAATATGAAGGTATCCTTGAAAATTACCTGAGGATCGAAACGTCGAAAAAGGTGTAAAGAATAAAGTTGAGAGAAAAAAGGATTAAATTTTTTTTATTTAAAAATAAAATTTTTTTTTTAAATATAACTTTTTAATGATAATTTTTTACCAAAATAGTCTTTACCAATATACTCTTTTTTTTATAAAAAGCTTTTATTGAAAATAATCCAATTTCTCACACTTAAAGGTAATGAGTATTAATGATATAAGTACGTAAAAAAAAAAAAATAAAATAGATGTGAAATAGAATAAACAATAATAATGATAGGACAAACAAAATAATATAGTAACTTCGTAAATAAAAAAATAAAAATTAGTAATAATAAAAAGCAAAAAAATATATTAATTAGGAAAATCAAATAATAATTTAAGGTTAAATTTCTCTCTTAATTCGTTGATAAATCCACTCATTAACAGCTCTATTAAAAAGTAAATAAATATTAAACAATCACTTGACTAGTGTGTGTAAATAGGGGAGAAAAATGTAATTGTTGATAATACTGAAAGAATAGACTTCTTTATTTACTAGAATAAATCTGCAATTCCATGTATGCTGTAAATGGGATATTAAATTTCTGATGTTTTGTCGTGAAATTAACATTCATATAAAATAATTAGAAATAAAATAATGAAAAACAATATGAATGTGTCCTGTAAACAATTTTATGTTGAAATAAGTAATTTTTTTTACTTTCACTCACCAATAAAAAGAAATATGTATATATTAAGGGGAAGTTTGTTTTTGTTTATTAGGGCTTAGAGGCGTAACATCTAACAGCCATCAACCCCCATGTTTTTAATAGGCTTTAATTTACCTGGCAAACTTTCATCCCAGAAAGCCTTGTCCTGGAAAGGTATAATGGTCTTTAAAAACTTCGAATCTGATTTTTTAACGGAAAACACGTTTTAAGGTCACCTTGGTCAAAATAATCAAGTTTCGCAAAATTGTCTATGTTTATGTAAAATAGCTTTTAAGCTTGGCTCGAAAAAAAATTTTATATTAAAACTAAAATTCGTATTTAAGATAGGATATGTAGCTGAGATATTACAGCAAGTGTTTCACTTAAATTGGCTTACCGGAACTACCCCTTTAGATTATTGATTTTATAATTCATACACTTTATATTATATTTCTCGAAAACGGCTTTTTATTTAACTGTTCAGTCATGAACGATCAAATGGATTATACTCATTGAAATAGAGCTAATAGAGCTTAAATGTCGGGTTTTCTTTATTAAAATGCCTATTGTTAGTAGGAATAAAAATTGGATAAACATATGTAAGAGAGAATTTTGTGATTGACTAAATATGAAATATTTTCTCCCAAAATAAGGATACAAATTTAGATACGTAATGTAGCATTGGAAATCTAATTATTTAAGAAAAAATATATCTAAAGTCTCAGCATTAAAATTGTAAACATTCAATCTTATCTTATCTCTTATATATTTCTTATAATTTTAATAAAATTAATATAATGTTTAAAAAAGAAGCATAACAAAAACGAAATTATTTTTTTGATAAATGGAATATGGTCCGGGTGCGGTCAAAAAAACTCAATTAGTAAATGATTATACTATTTTTATTGAGCCAACGTTTCGCGCCACGTTGCAGGGCTTCGTCAGGGCTAAAAAAGATACAAACACCTGACATAGTTACAAAAAAAAAAAAGGAAAAAACTTAAGTGGAAAATAGCAGGGGTATACAATGAAAAGTAAAATATAATAAGAAAAATTAAAGGTTGTAAACAGTAAATGAAAAGGGTAATGGTAACAGATAGATAAGAGAAGAAATATTAAAGAAAGTAGAAATTAAGAGATGAAATAAGAAAAGAATAAAATCAAATTATGAGACAGAAATCATACCTGTTTTGACGGGAGTTTTTTTTTTTATTTATTTATTTTTTTTTATAATTTTGTAAATATCTCTTCTCCCCCTCTATTATGTATATTACCATTTATTGTTTATCTAATTTAATTTTTTTTTTTTTACAATGTTTACTTTAAAATTATTTTCCACTTATGTTTTTCCTATTTTTTTTTTTGTAACTATGTCAGGTGTTTGTATCTTTTTTAGCACGTGGGGCGAAACGTTGCCTCAATAAAAATAGTATAATCATTTACTATTTGAGTTTTTCTGACCGCACCGGGACCATATTCCATCCATCTATACACACGGTCAATCAATCTTCCATTTTTTTGATATGTTTTATCGACATGAAAATAGACAATATTTGGTCCATTGTGAATCTGTTGATTTTGTCCGTAATTGTAAATCTAAAATACTTATTTATTATTTTTTTTTTTTTTTACATGATCAGTTTTCCAAACTAAAGACTTTTTATATGAAGAATTTCAGTTAGTCCTGCAAGGGGGGAAAAGACGTTTAATTTATTTTCCAGTCCACTGCCTCTGCAAGGAAAATTATCTAACGATTTTCAATAGTATAACGGTACATATAGTTATCTAGCATAACCTTGGTGTATTTTTTAAAACTAAAAATATCTCAAAAAAGTCATTTATCTCATTAATTTATTATTCAGTATTTTTTAAATTAATTTATATTCTTAAAACACTAGTCATGCTTTGATCTTAACATTAATTAATACAATCCGAAACAGATCATGAAGATAGTTTCATCGTTTAAGCTCTCTCAATATGTCATAAAATATATCTGACTTTCATAAACTAAACAGGTAAAGATATCTTTGAAAAGGTTAACTTAAAAGAGCCTGAAACGAGAGTTGTCACATAGAAATTCAAAGAGATATTCCCTTTTATTTATTTCATTCCAATATTATGTAGATACATATTGGGTGCAGTATAAAATAAAATGTAGCGAGTACATTTGTGACTGTATTTCTCTAGGCTGAAATAAATAGACAAATTTTGCTTAATCATATAATGAAGCGTGGAAATATATTGTTGCTTAAGCTGTATACCTTGTAAACCCCCCAAAAAAGTGTAAAAAAATTGTAATACTAAATATGAATGAGTCGTCTGGAAAAAATTATATTTTTTTAAAATAAATAATTTAATTTCTATCCATTTTAGTCTCAACACACTTAATTTTTCTTATAAGTCTACGTTTCAGGCAATCCGGCCATCCTCAGGGACAATCTACTTGAAATTATATAATTTAAAAACTCTCAACTCCAGGCAGGCTATTCTGCCCAAGTCAAAACAACAATTTCTAACTAGTCAATATTAACATTAAAACCAAAATTAAAATCATTTATCACAGTCACTATTTGTTAAAACATTATCTCAAAAATTGTTGTGTTGAGATTAAAATGGATAGAAATTTAAAAAAAAATTACCAGTCTCAAGAAAGTCTTTAAGATTATAAATTAAAAAATTATATTGTTTTCCTACAAAACTATATTTTTGACGGGATGTCTATAAAATGAACCGTAGATTTTTGATTATTTAATTATTAGATTTTTGATTATTTAATGTCGACAAAAAAATTAAATGAACTAACACCCCATTAAAGGCACACTTAGTTCATATGTTGAAAAAAAAAGTTGCGGTCTTTCTCCGAAACAATCAAGAAACTATTTTTAGATTTGGCACCAATGTTGCAGGTCATCCCATGATGATCTTTGGAACTTGCCACACCATCCGCCATTTCTTTTAAAATTTCTATTAGATTTTTTTATGGCAAATCTCGGCCATTTATGAACATAGAGAAAAAAAAATTTCAGGTTTCACTTTCTTAATCATATTACAAAAAAAAATAAATAAATAAAAATTGAAATTTCAAACTATTGACCTTAATTTTGGTTTGTTATTCTTTGTAACCTTTAAAAAAATTAACTCATATTTTTTCAAGATATGTAGAATCACTGTCAAAATAAAATAATTAATTCAAATAATAAACCATTGTGCAAACATTTGCTGCAGTTTTTCTTATTTTCTTGCAACTATGTACTAAGAGACGATTTTATATAATTTTTCTTTTGTTCATATTCAAATAAAATAAATAATCATGAAGCATAAATAAGTAATATTAAATTATTGTTAAAATTTTAAAAAGATATATTAAGTGATCTTGTAATACTTACTCAACCTTAGGTGTCTTCAAAACAGAATCCAAATCGAAGCTATCAAACCCCATGCTACCGAAGCTCTCGTCTGAACTGGAGGACGAGGGGTGTTCAGGGTGTTCCTCAGCTGAAGGAGTGGAGCTGTCGATTTCTTCTGATTGCTTAAGTTTGTTATCTTCATAATCAAGTGGCTTAGATCCATTTTCAACATCATCATGGTTCTTGTTGGTTTCTTTTTTTTCCCCTTGGGTCCCTCCAACGATATAATAAAACGTCGCCGGCCTCTTTTTGTAATAAACTTGGGGTTTCTTAGTTGTAGTTGGTTCCTGCTCGGGCTTTGGAAATACGTCTTCATACTCAGGCTCAGGACCTGCGTTATCGTAATCTGCCATGTCATAATAATCCGTCGGTTTTTCTTCCTCTTCTTGTTCTTCTTCTCGTTCTTCTTCTCGTTCTTCTTCTCGTTCTTCTTCTTGTTCTTCTTCTCGTTCTTCTTCTCGTTCTTCTTCTTGTTCTTCTTCTCGTTCTTCTTCTTGTTCTTCTTCTACTTCTTCGTCTTCATTCGATGGTTTCTCTGGAGTTTCCCCAGATTGCTGCTCATGAGAATGATGTTCCTGGGATTGCTCTTCTTCCGATAACTGTTCACGGGAATGGTGTTCCTCGGATTGCTCTTCCTGTGACTGCTGCTCTTGGGAATGCTGCTCTTGAGAATGCTGTTCTCTTGAATCATAATCTTCATCGACGTCTTCAGGAGATTCGATGGAACTCGGTTGTATCTCATTGGTATCTTCTGATGAAGAGGCTGGTTTTCGAGTATGTTCATTTGATTCATTACTAGTCCCTTCTTCTTCAGATGAATGATAGGTTTCTTCTTCTGAATCTTCTGAAGGTGCTGATGAATCAATATTATTATTTTCCTCGGAATAATCTCTATCCTCTGTAGATTCTTCATCAGAATGAACTGCTTCACCAGAAGCAGCGTTTTGTCCTTCATCTTCTGCAGACTCTTCAGATTCTGGACCTTCTTCTTCTCTTGAATTTGACGAATTTTGTCCGCTGTTTTCTAAAGAACCATTTGGACCCTGCTCAATCAATGGTGGTCTATCTGATTCTTCCTCTGAAGGATGTTGAGTCCCTTCTTCATCAGATTCCTCTGGCTTTTCTTCTCTAGAATGTTCTTTCGATAGATTTTCATCTTCTTCAGAGTTTTCTTGATTATCTAGGTCTGATATAATTACTGGTTCTTCTTTTTCTTCATTAGATTCCTCCTCCACTGAACGATTAGGGATATGTTCTTCTTCTGAATTATCTTGATTTCCTTCTTCTTTTGAACTTTCATAATCCTCAGAGGTTTCCTCAACTGGTGCCTCTTCTTCAGACTGTGGACCTTGTGCCTCTTGAGATTTCTTGAAATTCTCACCTTCTTCTCTTGAATCATTCGTTTCCTCAGAATTTCCATTGTTTTTTTCCTCTTTATTTTCCCCAATTGGTCTATTAAGTTCTTCATTCCCTTTTATTCTAGAATTTATTTTTTCAGAGTAATATTTTGGGTACAGTTTACCTTTCAATTTAGAAAGAAGTTTTGGATCAGGATGATCTAGCTCGTTAAAACTATCAAGGAAAGCTCTATTCCGTTCTCCTGAACCACTAGAATTTTCTTGCGATGCTCCTCGACTGTTCATTGTAGTACTTTCAGGGTTATGCAAATCTTCGTAGAAAAGAGGTCCTAGTATCATTGGATCTATATCATCCTCCAGGGATAAATCCTTTCTTTCTTCACCACTATTGAGAAGTGGCCTCCGTCGACGACCCTTTGGGAAAGGTCTACGTTTTAGTGGAGGTGGTGGTATTGGTGGCGTGTCATCCTCGAGGAATCGGCCTTCTGGAGCAGGAGTAGAAGTTACTTCTACTCTTGAGATATTAGGTGTTACTAGTAATCCTACTGGTTTTGGTGGAAAACCTGGACCCAGAGAAGTTCCTTCCAAATTTGTTAGGAATGAACCTCCTCGAGGAGTGCCCTCTTTACACTTATTATTCGAGTTTTTTATTCCACAATCTAAAGGTTGGGGAGTGTTTTTAGAAACCACCGGCAATCTACGATTAACAATAATTTTTTGTCGTGAACGGGCAGCTGGGTGTTCTTCATAATCTTTGAAGGCATTTCCAATTCGTCTTTCTGAAAAAAAAATCCCAAATTAATTATCACTTAAAAAAATAATAATAATTTCTTTTGCTTTTTTTTACCTCCCTATTATTGACGGTCCAAAGTGTCGGTCAAAACATATAAATAGGCAAAATACTTCATAGGAATAGATTAAGTTTAAAATGGACGGCTTGGTTGTTTTAAATAAATTTTGATATTAATGTAAGTACTCTATATTTAATTCACGTTATTCATACAGAATTATATACAATCTTAAATAATTAACGTGCATTGTAAAATAACATCTATTGTTAGGATATTGGAACCCACATACCTGGCTAAGAGTACAAGAACTTGTAAGGCCGACAATTTGGCCAGCAATATAAACTATTGAATAGGACATCTAATCTTTTCTTCAAACAATTGTTAATGCTCCATATCATATTACGAAAAAGACACTTCATCGTGACCTTAACATCCCATTTGTTACTGACCTACTACCTAATTTCTCAAACTTCCTTTAAGACCACACCCTTCGTCCTAAACCTCTAGCACACATGACCTATCAAATTCTGATCATGTTGACAACCATCCACGAAGGTTGAAACTTCATTAGTCACGACGCCTATTGTAAATA
Source organism: Halyomorpha halys (assembly GCF_000696795.3). Classification (NCBI taxonomy): domain Eukaryota; kingdom Metazoa; phylum Arthropoda; class Insecta; order Hemiptera; family Pentatomidae; genus Halyomorpha; species Halyomorpha halys. The sequence continues at coordinate 566,705 of NW_027114980.1, forward strand.
CGCTATTGAAGTAGTGGCAATAGTCAGCTTCACATCTCATGCCTGAGCCTTTGTGGCTCTAGTGCAGTGGTTTCCAATCCACTGAAGTCTACTAACCTCAAATCCGGAAAATGAACCAATGTTCGATTCGTCCCTGTATCCGACTCAGAGAAACGGGGGTGCTCCTCTCAAAATTCAAATATTTTGTGCCCCCCGCTTAGGTTGCTTAATTTTGGATCACTTTTTGTGCATTCACGTGTTTAACCCTTCAGATATCTGTCAAACTTTAGGAAAAATAATTAATAAAATAGTTCTAACAATTTGTTAAAATTTATTATTTAATATTGCATTCTGACATATATTAATAAACAATGGCAATATGGATCATAGTGCAAATTTACGCTTTTTTTACAAATATATTAGTAAAATGATAATAAAATAGCAATAGAAGAAAAGCAAATGATAAAAAAAAAAACTGTAACAAAATTAAACTTAAAGTAAAAGTAAAATAGCATCTTAAACACAATCATTCCTATTTACATTCAGCATGGGGAACTCGGAACCTGGCTCTCCCCCCCCCCCCTTATGGAGGAAATAGTAGAACTGACCATTACTAGAACTCCAATATAATTTTTTACTATAGGTCTGTACTGGACCAATGATCTTCGGGGAGCTTTGTAGTGATGGGGAATGCTGGATAGGGATTGTGCTAGAGGATTAGGGTCTTATGGAATGTGGTGAATATATTGACATTGACTCAAATTTTCCCCATCCAAAGGATTAGATGATAAAATTTGATTTGTCGAGTGCAAAAATAAGTTTGAGAGCTTCGACCTAAAAACGTGGTAGTAATAACTATTCAGTTCCGGAATTGGTTTCAAATGATAAGTAACGAAAATACATGATGAATGACTAATATTTTACTTTTATGATGCAGATGTTTTTTTGAGTGCCTTAGTAATGTCGGCGAGTGTTGTTATTCGATCTTTTAGATCGATTTTTGAAACAAGGTTGTCGTGAGTAACACCAATCGAGTTAATAAAAGGCTGTTCACAAACTTTCTCATCGCTTGAAACACCTTTTAATCGTGAAGAATTATCCTATCATGATAATAGCAATTTAGAAGATTCTCGGTTGTAGTAAAAATTTTTGAATGGAGACTCGAAAGTTTAATGTTAACTTACTTTGCCTGTACAGAGCGATAGGTTCCTTCGAATCATTTTAAATCAAGCCAAACGAGTAATAGTGGAAATTAGATAGTTTACTCTTCGTCAGTTTTAAGTCTTATCGCCGAATTGATAAGTACCTCTTCGCCAATTTTTTATCTATTATGAAATCTAGGGTTAGCGAAAGCTTATTGAATCAGCATATCATAAAAACTCTAAATCACACTTTATTTTCAACTACAATTTACAATAAAGAACAATATTTGAAGGATATATATCAATATATTGCTAACATAATTGGTATGTTTTAGGTCATAGCAAAACGTTAGTTTCATGAAACGTAAACGTATTTGCAGTTATAGCATCAATACCTTCATTAAATCTTTAGAGCCATGAAGAATCAGCATATCCAATGGGAAAATTAGATTGTCAACATTATAACCATTTTTAATTTTTGTCAAGCTATAAATAACTAATTCTTGCCCATTTTCTGCCAATAATAATGTCAGAAACCAGAAAATTGTAATAACGTACGCCTAATTCTACTAAGATCAGTACCGTTACTTGGGTTAACCGGTATTTACAGCTTAATTAGTTTTATGATAAGAAAATAACCTACACTGCTATATTCTTTTTTTATAAAAGCTTCAATGCGCAATTTAATTAAAATTCCATCTTGTACAATCTGATTTACATGTAAATTAATTATGAAGTCATCCTTGGAAATGAAGAGAAGCCCTAGTCTTCTTAAAATCTCATTTATTCACATTTGAGTGCATCCCCGAACCTCCTAAGTTCGTTCCAGGTTGAGTGAATAAAGAACAAATATGTAAGTTATAAGTAATCCGACTTGTTTACTGAGTGCAGTAGAAAAAGAATAATAGTGTTAAAAAAAATCGACGTAGTTCTGTCTCTTTTTCCTGATTACTGATATATAATCGTTCTATCGTTTTATAATTCTGGCAAAGAGAATGATCAAAGTGAGGAGAAAAGAAATGTAAATTTAATAAATCTTTAAATGTCTAACACACCATTAGTTGGGAAATACGAAATGTATATGTGTACATTTATAACAATATTGTATATTAAAAAAAATACTTTAATACTTTTTAAGTAACTAAAAGTATTTGATTGCGTAATTAGGTGCAGTTATTTTTTTTAATTATAAAATATCAAAGAAATAAATCCTTCCGTTGACTAGATATATCATTATTCGTCTAGGAATTAATAATAAGGGTTACTTTGGTACCTAAAATTGCTATCTATTTTCATTCTGCATTTATTATTGACTTCCTACTAAATTTAAGACGAATAATAATGAGTTTTTAAATATGTAAAGTTGTTATTGGTATATTCGAAACTTCTATGTATAGGCCACTACTGAATCCCTATGAACGTAAAGTATCAAGAAAAAATCTACAACTAAAAAAGTATGGTTTGTCAGATTTCGATCAAATCTACAATGAGAATAAAAAATAAATGATTTTTATTTCTTGAATAAATAAATAAAAAGCGTGAGTAGTAGAGCACCACCAGTAAGGCCGTACTTTCCTTTCGTTTCCTTTAGTTTGGGAAATAAGATAAAAAGTTAACTAATTTATTTATTAATAAATAAAAGCACAAAAAAGGGTGGTGGTGAAAGAAAGAAGTTAAAACTAAAACACACTTCTCCAACATTATATGTTATTTCAGTGGTTACGTTAGTCCAGTCCATGCCAACGTTATGTTAGTCCAGTCCATGCCAACATTATGTTAGTCCAGTGGATAAGGCAAAAGTTTAAGCTAAATATACTATATGTCTCAGGTATTCCCCAACTGTATTCTATAGAAACGAATATAAAATGCTCCCTAGCCTCATCACTCCTTACGGTAAAAAATTCTTTTAATTTCGGGGAAAATAGATCAAATTAAAAACCCTTCCTGAATTTCTGTCTAGTTATTTTCAAAAGACAATTCTTTTTCGCATTATTTAAAATGTTAAATTAGGTAATAATTTTTCTCTCTCTCATTTAGTACTTGAATGAATAGCAATAAATTAAGGGTAGAAATAGTGATGGTGAAGAGCAAACAGTTGCGCCAGTGGTTGTTCTTTCCACTTCCATTCGAGCATTTCAATTCCTTAGAAATGAATTAAGCACGGATATCATCTTTGCGTTACCCTTTCTTTCAATCCGCTATCCTTTTTCTTTTCTTTTCATTTCCTTGCCGTTACAACAACCATCTGTTTCAATAATTGATTTACGATATTTAATGTGCTATATTCATATCAGCATTAAGCACCTTATACTTATTATTTTAATTGTTACCCCACTGATAAAAAATCTGTAATTTGAATGAGTCCTTATGTTAGTTAAAAAATTGATTTAATTAATCCGTATTAAAGACATTCCAAATCATAACTCTTGAAGATTAGTTAGTACACTCTGTATATACTATTATATTTATGTAGTAAACTCTTCACATTATGAAAAGTTTTAAAGGAATATATATTGTAAAATAGTTATTACTTCTTTACTACCGACCATTGAGAAGCTTGTATTCATGCAGGAATTAAAAAAGATTATGACCTCTGAATCGAAAATTTTCACTGGCATTATGAGGTTTAGACATCTAGGAACAAATTAGATTTTTGTCTTCAAGCAGTCCAATTGGTGTTCGGGCATAGTCGATCTAACCGTTAATCTGATTTTGACGACATTTTCAGGAGTTATGTATACGGGTTGGTACCGAGTTGGTCTCGTGTCGGTTTTATCATATTCCGTTCCCTACTTTTGCTTGAGCATGCGTAAACGCATTTATTTTTTTCGGGAAACCTATATATCGACAGTAGCTCAATCCATTAGCCCCACATTTGACTTCTTAAATTCTCTTTAATAATGCACGAAAATATTTCTCTTGACACACATGTATACTACGGTAGTAAGGAAGCAAACACTAGTCGCTGGAGTGCCTTTTTTCTAAAATCTTATTTTAAAATTTTTAGGAATTTTCTTCAAAATATTGAACAAGTCCAAGTTTAAGCTGATAATGACTGCACCATTTCGTACATATATATCATTCATACTTTTCTGAATCATTATGTGAGGCTTATTTGACTTATTGAGAATATTCTAGCAAACAAATCAGTGTGACATATTGTCAATTTTATAGTTCTTATATATATATTTGTAAGTTTTTCGTGCTCAATTAATGATACTGTCAGTCAAAATGCTACTAACTTTATTTCAGATCCTATTAGCTTATACTTATCTACAGACATAACTTTTGAGTACAACTAGGAGAGTACATTGTTTGCCCTCTCGATATTATTTGGTGGAGGTTGTATCAAAGTCCTCCTATAAATTAACTGTTACCTCAGCCTTGAAACTTCTTTCCAATGCTCTGAACAAGGAATGGGAACGAGTAGTCACGAATTTTGGTCACAGTTTCCAGTTGGCTATTCATACTAGCAAACGTCACTTAATCATGACTCATATAAATCTGTCTTTACCTTTTAAGAAACATTTAAACGTACAATTTATAATTCTTCCAGGCACCTATCAACAATAATTCACACCTACCATTTCTAAATATTTCAAAATGCTGCGCAAGGGAATAATTCATCATAATTTATACCAAAACTATGTATAACGATAATTAAATTTTAAAAAATAGTGGATGAGTATAACCACTCCAACTATTGGGTAAAAAAGAAAAAAGGAGTACCATAAAAACTCATACACAATCTTCCATATTATTTCTTCTGACAAATATAATATTAAAAAAATTGAGAAAATTAATTTTAAATCTTTAGAAATTGACAAACAATTTGAAACCAGGCAACTTCAGGAAAAAAATCAGAAATACACCAAGTGTAAAAAGTATCCTGATATCTGTCAATGTTGCTATCTGCTATTGGATAGCCGTAATTCTTAATATTCTCCAAACTCCCGAATTAATAATAAGAAAATTCTTAATCCGTAATCAATTATTAGAAGTTGATACAGGAATAACTTTTATATTACTTCATTCGGATGAATTAATAGAAAGACTGCTAACAAGAGAATATTAAACTGACTATTTGTATGAAGTGGATTTCGTAGACTTCAACTAGCTTTCAATACTACTACAGTGTTTGTTGATCAAAATACAAATATTTTTATGCTATTCTTAAGTATTTAAATAGTTAATTAACGTATTCAGAGAGTTTAAAATTAAATATAAAAAACCAAAATTCAGGTTTTCACCTTCTGTTCGTTGCATTGTTGCACCTCAGGTGACCCCATAGTGCTTATTCAGTTGGTACATCAACTCGTTCGACCACATCTGCAGATATTTCAGTATCCAGTAATTTTACTAAATAATATTATGACACCAGTCCTTTCGAATGATTTTTATTATCTGAATATACATGGATAGAAAATTCATTTTTTAATAATCCTCTGTGATATTCCTTTTTTTATTAAATATATGCTGTCATTTTTATTAGAATTATATTATTTCCGGTGAATTAAGGCACTCTGTATTGAAAAAAAAATGTTTAAAGTCTGGCAAAAATGAATATTGCATATTTATTTCGTTAAATCTCTCAGAGAGATTGTTTTGGTTCGGTATCGATTCTCTTGTAGAAGTACAAAAGATCACTGAGGAATTTTTAAAAATATTTTGCGATTCCGGTGAAATTATTTTTATCAAAATCATAACCACCTTTGAGAAAATTTTAAAATAATTGGGAGCTTATTGTTAGTTTTGTACTTGATTACTTGTAAGTTATTTTTTTTTTTAATTATTTATTTAATGTAATTTACAACTGTACAAAATAATACAATAGGTAAATATGTAGTATGTTTCATGTACACTTGAAAATCTTGAGAAGGAACCACCCATTGGTGGTACTTCAAACATTAATTTAAATTAGAAGGTCCCGTCACCATCTTCTTTTCAGACGCCTCGGAGAATTATCAGGGATTGTTAAGGATGAAAGAATAAGAATTAATAATTAATAATTTTTAAACGTAAAAAATAACCGACAATCAAGTCTTTAATTTTTAATGGTTTTTAATGCTAACTAAAACCAATAAAAGTCAGCATACCAATACATCATATTTTCAATTGGTGACTCAAGTCAAATCATTTATCTACAATGAAAAAAAGCGGTTCGGTTCGGGTACAAATTTTATTACTGACAGACATGGAACAAAATTTGTTCCTTGAAATCTAAAACGTCAAATGTGAGTCAAAATTTCCGATTCTGAGTGCATAAATTTTATTTATTCTTCTGCATGAATGCAAATTTTCTACCTTAGGTAGTAAGAAAACAAAACAAAAATTCAAAAAAGTGAATCTTTAGGAAAAAATAAAAGTATTTATTATATACCTGCATTTTTAGCAATATTTATTTCGGTATTTTTTTTTTATTTCTACATGGATCAATTAAGCAATGAATTGTGATTGAAATCAATCCCACTTATCTTCTACACGCACTCAGTCAGTTCAAATTACAACCGAGCTTAGACGTTACCCCACTGCTAGTAGCCTTGCATATCGAACCCCAGTTTGGTGTTCCAATGTGATTTCGAAAATTATACTTTCCCTACAGCGACAATGAAATCGCCGCTTACTCTAAAACCCATTTATTCTCGGTAGTGAACGAGGCCCGCATTCTTTAAGGCAAGTTCTGGTTTCACTAATGTCGTCATGGCCGCCAATACGCCTTCAAAACCTGTATGTGTTCAAGCAATGTTTTATCGTACTGTAATTTAAACAAATAGCCAGTTCCTATCTAAGTTAACAAGATTTTATTTTTTTCTTACTACATTCGTAAACTATATTGACTAAAAGAATAGTGGGTAAAATCCATCCTCATTGACATAATGCTTTTCATAATAGTATCAGATATTTTAGAACATTTGCTAGAGTAATTTGTTAACAACATAACTACCGAACCTTCTAAGAGGAATACATTTTTTTTTTACTTTTTTTTTTTTAGGAAGATAGTCTGGGTGGCAATCAATAAAGGTATCAAAATAGTAGAAGAAAACTGTTAATAGAAATAAATACAAAAATATTTATTGTCCACCCATAATTTCGGTTAACAATAAATAGTTTTCTTTTTCCATTTTGATACCTTCATTGACCGCCTCCCGGACTATCTTCCTACAATCTGCTTCATACGGCCAACTACTTTCTTCCAATATGAATCTATACAAACATGGGGCCACCAAGATATACACATCTCCAAAATCGCTGACCTATTGTACAATCCGCATCGCAGGGCCCTGTTTTATAATGAAAGCTAATAGTATTAGTTCATAGTACAAGTGTAGAAACTACTATGGTAATAATATTAATACTTATTTTTTTCATGATAGGGATGACTGAGTGATATTACAGAAATTAAAAAATACTAAAGTACAAGTTACTATTGTACAAGTATGTGTAATTGAATTAAGATAAATCTACAATACTAAAAGTATTAGTTTGTTCTTTATTATGAAACAGGGCCCAAACCCAATCCCTCAAATTACTACGTTCCATCTCAACGTTCTTCTACTTTGACAACACCATCATCCTGATCTTCACTTTCTTAATCAGGTATTTCTATTCTTCCAACACCTTTCCCCAAGCTTCGCTAATATCACAGTACCCAAAATCTTCTCTGTGCTCAAATCGGAATTTCCACTCCACAAGGCAAACTTCACAAACGCAGATCTTAAACGAACCCTATCCTTTACCTTAAATTGCTGAGAAGCAGTACAAATAAATAACTTGGAGAACTAGAGGAAAAAGTAAGTTTCCCTAGTTTTAATTTTAACAAGTTATTCTTAGAAATAAAATGTTAAAGACATTAAAAATTCATGTACAAAATTTTATTAAATCACCTTGGCTAACCAATTATTATTTATATTGAGGTGTAGATAGTTGACCGTAGATTAATGATTGGAGAAGTTTGTCGGGGGGTGCGGTCAGCAAAGAACAACATAAATAAACAAAACCATATTTATAATTATGAGAGATAGTT